>NW_019720162.1:1711892-1753301 GCF_002891405.2 Cryptotermes secundus
AGTAGTTGTAGTAGTAATAAGACTGACAGCAGCAGCAGTGACAGTAGTATCAACATAAGAAGTAGTAGTAGTAGTAGTAGTAGCAGTAGTAGCAGCAGCAGCAATAATAGTGACAGTAGCAGGAGTGACAGTATAGACAGTAGTAGTAGTAGTAGTAGTAGTAGTAGTAGTAGTAGTAGTAGGAGTAGGAGTAGTAGTAGTAGTAGTAGCAGTAGTAGACTATGAAGATACTATAATTTGGGATGTAAAACCGTGTAGTTCAAAAGATGTCAACAGACGTTTCGAAGGAAAGTACTGCCTCCATGTTCTGGGTCGAAGAGTCACCGGAACAAGAAACTTACAATAAACTGACTGTACGTTGTGTACTCTTCAGAAAAACACCATACCGGTGGTCTCGAACGCACTAGAATGCTCTTCCGTAAGGTTGCCTACCGAATGTAGCCACAGTTCAAAACGTATATTTAGAAAGAAAAAAAGTCTGTATACCCCTAAGTTGCAGAACTGACCACACCTCCACTTAATTTTCCTTCTCATGCGATGAAAGACCCACTGGCTACTAACCACAGGGACTGTTTCGTTGTTATGAACCCCAGTTAACTTTGCGATAGGGTCAGCACAATATTAAGGCATGAAATGCGGACAGTAGGCTTATGCGATCATGCTGTCTGTGTGTCTGTGTATCCCCTCTATCAACCTTCGAATGCCTGAACCAATCTTTATGAAACTTGGTATTGTATATCATGTCACCTGGGCCCATTTGACCGGGGCACTTCATAAATACTCCCATCAGTGAGTGCGTCTATATGTGTTTCAGACACTCGTTGCTAGGAAACGGCTTGGTAGATTGTTACCGCGGCAACGAATACATTTTTCTATGAGGTCCTAGTCGTATCAAAGAAAAGTAGGTGATTAGTTCTCCCAAGAAATTCTTGTTTACTAATTCTAAGCGCATTTGGCTCTGAACAAACTGACAATTGGAGGCTTGTCTTAGTACACGTATATACACCGGAAGAGTATTGTCTCCTGGGATTTAAGGCCGTGTAGTCAGGTTTACAGCCTTTCTCTGCCCGTTCCTTGCCCGGTTTACTTTTCGACCCTGAATATGGAGGCAATATGTTCATCTCATGTATCGGTGGAATTCTACCTGATTACATGGCGTTCCTTCCCAGAGGACAGGACTGGGCTCTAGCCACCGCTGTGAGAACCTCATACCGAATAAAAATTAAATTTCATTGGCATTTCCGTTTGTGCAAAAAGAAAGCGACAGACTGCCCGCAGGGATCATTTCTCAGAACTGTGACGTCACAAAGAAATGTGTATACTTTCAATGGTCACACAGTTTGGTAATCTCTTCAAATAACCTTGAATTGCTATAGACACGGGTATAATTAAACGATTTTTTTAATAATCATATTAATGAAGAAAGCAGTCTTCTGGGATTTGGCACCATGTATATGTGGTGTTAACCGACGTTTCGGAGGAACGTATCGCCTCCATCTTCAGGGAAGAGACGGCTNCATATTAATGTTTATAATTTTGGAAGTTCGGGTTTGGTTTATTGTATATCAACTTATTAACTGCTGTAAGTTTCAGCGATGGAGGCCGTTTTCAGGAGAGTCAGCAAATCGCTATCCGGGCAGCGCATTCTAACACGAATCAACACGTAAACACTGGCAAATGTACGCAGGCGTACCAAGCATTAATGAAGGTACCAACTGTCTGTAGATGGCCTCCATGACCGAAACATGTAACAATTAATAAATTGGGCACTATGCCGGAAGGTCGAGGGTTCGAATCCCGATGAGGTCATTGCATTTTTTAATTTACCTAATCCTTCCGGCCATACCATGGCCCTGGAATCGACTCAACCTCTAACAGAAATGAGTAACAGAAATCTTCTTGGTGGGTGGGGGTGGGACTGAAGAACCCCGGCAGGTAAGGCTGACAACCTCACCTCCATCTGTGAGCCGATTGTTTAGAAATTGTGGGAGCCTCGACTTCTCACAAGCCCATGGGCCTCCGCGGACTGTTACAGGGGCGGTTTTACCTCTTAATATAATAATACAATGTCGCGCGTATAGGTCTGTTGCTGAACGGTGACTCTGTAAACAGCGGCCGTTGCTAGGTAACGCCCACAAAATACACCCACGTGACAATAAAAAACGGTGCTTTTTGTCTTCCGCGCTGCGGCCGTTTCTGAGCAAGGGCTCGGTAAACACGTTCCCGGGGCAACAGACACGAACACAATTGGTGTTCTCTATGTGGTTCGTGTCGAGATGTTATAACCAGGACAATTGGATAAATCTGTTCTGCTGTGAGTAGTATCAGCCAGCGGGCAACGGCGTGATCACAGAAGCTTAAAAATCTCCATTGTTGAGAGCTGTTACCAAGCAACGACTATGGTAGATTATAGAAGTCTGAAGCTTATCGTGTTCTGTGGTGATTTGTAAAGTGTGTAGATCAGCGATAGCTCTGTGATTGCTTGTACTTCCGAGTTGTTTGTATAAGTGGTCAATAAATCGAGTCACCAATCCAAACCCCGTCTACAGTCACACCCTTATTTCGTGACAATATACAGGATGTAACTAAATACATGTTACAACGCTCTGGGGTAGAGATATGGGTTCAATCTGATCATATTTTGTTAGTAGAGCCCTTTCCGGAAACGCTTCCTTTTGACACTAAGAGCCACAAATTTTACCTAGAGGATGCACAAGGTCCAGGGGATATTATCACTGTTTTACATCATCAAAGTTGCTCAAAATGGCGGCTGCCGTCTTCATTGCATGTTCTGCACCGACTGGCCATGTTATGCCGCACTCTTTGAAAGTTTCCCGGCATTTCCCGGACAGTTCCACCTGCTACTGCATTTCTTGCCACAAAATCACGTTGTGTCTCCACTGGAGTCTCATACACCAGGCTTTGCATGTACCCACAGACAAAGAAATGCCGTGGAGACAAGTCAGGAGAGCGAGGGGCCTGATTATTGAGTCTGCACGACCAATCCATCTGTTGCCAAAGGCTGCATCCAAACACATTAGTGCAGTGTGGCGGGTCGCCATCTTGCTGGAACCAAATTTCACGACGAACTTCCAAAGGTACCACTTCCAGCAGCTCGGGTAAGGTCTCTTGGAGAAATGTTAGGCAAATATCACCAGTGAGCCACAGAGGCAAGAGGTAAGGGCGTCCTTCTTCACATTTCAGAGACCCTAGCGCGTAAACAAAGCGTTTCCAGACTTTGGTGTATTAACAAATTATGATCAGAGATAGAACCCCCTCGTTGGTGTCTCCACCTTATCGTGGTGAGGGGGTTTGAGTATGCCGAGGACCCTGAGAGCTATACCAGTGGTAGCGTAGCTACTGGAAGGGCCTCCCTTG
Source organism: Cryptotermes secundus (assembly GCF_002891405.2). NCBI lineage: Eukaryota > Metazoa > Arthropoda > Insecta > Blattodea > Kalotermitidae > Cryptotermes > Cryptotermes secundus. The sequence continues at coordinate 1,715,271 of NW_019720162.1, forward strand.
CTGGACAGGTCAAAGGGTAGACATCAGACGAAGAGAGACACCAAAAACTGATGCCAGAAGCAGCGTCATCAGTAGCGACTTGAAGCATAGAGCAAATGATGCTCGAGATGGTTCAAGTTCGTATAGCAGCAGGCGTGACCAGAGTGGTTTGAACGGCTGCTGTACTGCGATGTGGAAAGCAAATGGAAAAACTACCACATTATCACTTTTCCTGGATAGTCTCTTTCCAAAAACAGAGATACCATATATGCGAGATGTTTCCTCTGGAGGCAAAACAATCCGGAGGTAAACTACTCCCCCAATCGGATCTCCGGGGGGGAGTGTTTCTAGAGGAAATGTCATGCAGGCGTTACAACAAGAAAAAGTGCGAAGATCAGAAGAAACAGCATGGATACAAGATTGGAACATGGAATGTCAGGACCTTGAATCAAGCAGGAAAATTGGAGAATTTGAAAACGGAAATGCAGAAGAATGAAGTGTCTGTTCTAGGTGTCAGCGAAGTGCGGTGGAAAGGACAAGGTGAAATAAGAAGCGGTGATTATACAGTGTATTATTCCGGAGGTGAACGGGCTGAAAGAGGTGTGGCAATAGTGGTGCATAAAAGTGTAGTGAGGAGTGTTGTTAAGAAGATTGCTTGTAATGACAGAATTATTGCTCTGAAGTTAAAGGCGGAACCGGTAGATATACTGATTATACAAGTGTACATGCCAACATCAGAGTATGAAGATGATGAAGTGGAAAAAGTGTATGACACAATTGAAGAAATTCTTCAGGAAGATGGAAGAGGAGACACAAACAGCATCATATTGGGAGACTGGAACAGCATTGTTGGAGATGAACCATATCAGAATATTGTTGGATCACATGGACTAGGAAGACGGAATCACAGAGGTCAAATGCTTATTGACTTTTGTGAACGAAATGGATTGATTGTTACCAACACTTGGTTCAAGAAGCCAAAGAGAAGAATTTACACATGGAAGGCACCTGGGGATTGGAAGAGGCATCAGCTGGACTACATCCTTGTGAAACATCGATTCAGAAACAGTGTGAAGGATGTGAAGACGCTTCCTGGGGCAGACATTGACTCTGACCACAACTTGCTGGTTGCCAAGTTCCGAACCAGGTTGAAGAAAATTATAGGATTTCGAAAGCGCAGACCCAGATGGGATTTGGAGAAGTTATATGCTCAAAGACAAAGCGTGCAAGAGACTCTAGAAGAGAAACTCGGTGCAATTGAAGGTGAAAGCGGAAATGCTGAAGCGCAGTGGAACGATATAAAAGAATGCATGTTAGATACTATCAGTGATTTGGTAGGTAAAGTTGAGAAGATAGCAAGAAAACCATGGGTTACACAGGAGATGATGAGTAAAATGGAGGAGCGAAGGAAATGGAAGAATGTCAACAATGAAGAAGGCAGGAGGAAATACAGGAGACTGAGGAATGAATTGAAAAGAGCCACGGACAGGGCCAAAAAGGAATATCTTGAGAAGATATGTAATGAGATTATGGAATTTCAAAGAACAGGCCGTTATGATTTGATGTACATGAAGACAAAAGAACTAGGATGGAAAGAGAATCATGGGATTCAAAATGTTGGCATCGAAGACTCCCAGGGGAATAGAATAGTAGATCAGAGGCAAGTGCTGAAAATTTGGGAAAATTATATTTCAGAACTATATGATCGACCTAATCGGCCAGAAACCTTAGAAGTTGAACCGGAAGAAGAAGTAGATACAGACGAGAAAGGACCATATATTTTACAAAGTGAGGTGGAAAAAGTTATCAAGGAAATGAGGAAGGGAAAGGCTACAGGAGATGATGTACCTGGAGGTGTGCTCAAGTTACTGGGAGAAGGTGGTTTGAAAACACTGACAAAACTAATGAACACCATATATGAAATTGGAGAGTGGCCCAAGGACTTTACAGAAGTTACAATGATTGCCTTAAAGAAAAAGACAAAAGCTACAAAATGCAGCGACCATCGCACAATAAGCCTTATTGCACATACAGCAAAGATAATAGCAAAACTACTTAAAAGAAGAATCGAAAGGAAAATAAGAGGATGTACTTGGAGAAGGTCAGTTTGGATTTAGAAGAGGAAAAGGAACCAGGGATGCAATTGGGATGATGAGAATTATAGCGGAACGAACTTTGGAGATAGATGAAGAACTGTGTGTTTGCTTCATAGACTGGCAGAAGGCATTTGACCGGGTAAACTGGACCAAATTAATGCAGATCCTGAAAGAAACAGGTATCGATTGGCATGAAAGAAGATTGATTAGCAAATTGTACATGGATCAGAAAGTTAGAGTACGACTGGACAGGGGGGAGACAGGAAGTGTGCAGATTGGAAGAGGAGTTCGACAAGGATGCTGTTTATCACCAATTCTGTTCAACTTGTACAGCGAATGCCTTACCAAGGAAGCTCTGGATGGGCTCGGTGACTTCAAAGTAGGAGGGCAAATTATTCAAACTGTGAAATATGCAGATGACCTTGTGTTAATGGCTAAGGAAGAAACTGTGCTACAGGGCATGATTGATAGACTAATTGAAATTGGAAGGTGCTATGGCATGGAAATGAATGTGGAGAAAACAAAAGTAATGAAAATTTCGAGACAACCAACCCCAGTCACAATAAAGATAGACCAAAAACAAGTGGAGAATGTGAAATGTTTTAAATATTTGGGTAGCTTGTTAACAGATGATGGAAGGTGTACTTGTGAAATTAAATCCAGGATTGCCATGGCAAAAGCTGCATTTAGCAAGAAGAAGAATCTTTTTACCAGCAAATTGGACTTAAATTTGAGGAAGAAACTAGTGAAATGCTACATTTGGAGCATAGCTCTGTATGGGGCTGAAACATGGACACTTAGGGCAGTAGATCAGAAACATCTGGAAAGTTTCGAAATGTGGTGTTGGAGAAGAATGGAGAAGATCAGTTGGACCGATTATGTGAGAAATGAAGAAGTGTTAATTAGAGTCAGTGAGCAGAGGAATATCCTACATGAAATAAGAAAACGGAAGGCTAATTGGATTGGTCATGTTTTACGCAGAAACTGCCTTCTAAAAGAAGTTATTGAAGGAAAGATAGAGGGGCGGATAGAAGTGACAAGAAGACGAGGAAGAAGACGTAAGAAGATGCTGGATGACCTTGGGGACAGAAGAGGATACTGTCATTTGAAGGAGAAAGCTCTAGATCGCATTAAGTGGAGGAATTGTTTTGAAAGAGACTGTGGACCTGTCGTCTGACAGATTACTGATGATGATGAGAACCCATCTACCTACCACAGAGCGTTTAACATATATTTATTTTTACTCTGTATATAGAGAGCTGGTACTGCTCAGTCGGTATAGCGATGGATGGCGGGGGTTCGATTCCGGACAGGGGCAACTGCGTCCAGACCGGCCCTGGGTCAGCAAGATCGAAACATGTAGTATTTTTAATTTGATATAATGAACAGATTGACTTACTGGTACATTCAATGGAAATCATTTATTATACGGCCAAAATATCACACGCTGTGCGATGGTAAGAAATATGGACTGAAACATGTCTGCCTTTATGATTATTCAATAATTAAAAGCTGCATACACAACTTGATATGTTAATATTCAATTTAATGTAAACAGCTGATCGGTAGTAATCTTTAGTAAATTACTGAATACAATATAATTCATACCACAAACCAACTGAAAGAAATATCTAAATAGCAGAAAGTGAAATACAGAACCGGGATATTGTAGCTGTGAGCAGATGGCGGAGTGAGGGAAACGGGACAGCAGACAAGAGCAGTCCCGCTAGCTTTGTCTCTCTCACACCCTCCCCTACCGCTCATACAGTCATACAACTTGCTATTCCAATCGCTAGGGTGACGAAGTACCTTGCAACCAGCACCCAGCAGGCGATACGTATATAATAATCGCCTGAAGATAATGGACTTAGAAGGTAGTGTGAATTCATCCCGTGTGGAGGCGTGGTCGAATACCTCCACCGTAGCCATGCGAGTTGCAAAAGGCGACGAAAAGGAAGCTAGTGCCTGGGGGTGTAACCGTGCGGCCATGTTCCTGGAAGATATAAACACGGGGACCTGGCCCTCCAAGTTGGGAGCGTTTCGAAACTGAGACAGTAAAATGTGGTCATGAGTCCCGTGGTACTCGGACCTGAGTATGACTGCGGTGGCGAGGATCAACAGCAATTGTAAACGACAGACCCTTTCTCTCGTCAGAGTGAATAATACGTAAGGGCTATAACCGCAAGTGTTCAGTCGGAAAATAACGTCTGACTCCGATGGACTTGGAAAGGCTCGCAGACCCAAATGACTTTCAAAGAGACAGTTTTGTTACAGACTCAGAAATACTGAAAGACAAGGGAAATGATATTTGCGAATCTCGGAATGGACCCCCGTGGCTCTCTTGGTGAAGCAGAAGGGGAAATAAGATAAAACATGAAGAAAGCAGTTTTCTGGGATTTGGCACCGTGTATATGTGGTGTTAACCGACGTTTCGGAGGAACGTATCGCCTCCATCTTCAGGGTAGAAGAAAAATATAAGAAATCTGCAAGCGAAGAGACCGTGAGAACCGGTAAATCACGGTCTCTTCGCTTGCAGATTTCTTATATTTTTCTTCTACCCTGAAGATGGAGGCGATACGTTCCTCCGAAACGTCGGTTAACACCACATATACACGGTGCCAAATCCCATAAAACTGCTTTCTTCATAGTCACCGCCGTGAAAGCCTCAAATCTTACAAGATAAAACATGTCAGGCTACACACGTGTTTCTAAATCAGCACACGATATCAACAAGGAACTTAGAACTGTGTAGGATTCCGAGCGAATCTCTCGTGAATTCTGCTATACCCACAAATAATAGATATATATCGACATTTTCTTATAGAACTAGGAGTCAGAGTCGGTAAATAGGTCGCAAATGGAATTATGTAAAATAATCGACGTAATAGGTTTCCTATGTGTATCACTAGGTAGCAGCATAGTCCAGCTTCATGACAGTCTACGTACCTGACGCGCATGTGCATATTCAGAGGCTGGTATCAGTAGTCAAAATGGCGGCTGTGCTTGAGGAATGCTACCGAAGAACAGAGTTCTGTGTGCGTTTTCGTTTTTTTGTGGGCAGAAGGACTCAATGTAAACGATATTAATAACGAAATATTTTCTGTTTACGGTGGGAAGTGTTTGTCGTGTCTGTTTCGTCCGCAAAAAGACGGAGGTACCGAAGTGGCTAAGACGACAGTCAGAAAATTTCAATACTTTAGGGTTTCGACACATTGGTAAAGCGACGGAACAAGTGCATCAATATTGGTGGAGAATATGTCGAGAAATGTTTCTTTTTCCAGGTTTTAGTTCCCACTTCCTTTTTCTATTTTCCGCTGGCAGTTATTATTGGTTTCATTATGGGAAGCCAGTTATGTCGATTCGTAGCCCATCTTCAAGAAGCACATAAACCGACGATTTGGGGATGATAGCTTGAGCCCCCGTGGACTCTGTTTGGCTACAGCGGAGCAACCCTATGATTTATATAATGTTGTGTCCCCTTTCTGAAGCCTACAAATGACCAAGGAGAAACGTTGCAAGCTTTGTTCCATACTACATAACTAGTTTTACTGCATGTTTCAGTAAATCGACCATAATTAGGTGGAAATAACACGAAAATTCATAAATTCATTTTTACAAGAAAAGAATGAGTTGGAAGGAAGCCGCCATTCAGAGAGGGTTTGAACACGAAAGCTGGAGAATCTCAACTGTTTGAAGCCATTACCAGGAAACGGCTTGAAAAGACTTAGCATGTACTAGTGATTCGTAAAGTGTGGAGATCTGTAATGGCGCTGTAATTACTTGTAGTTCGTGTGTATAGGTTGTCAATTAAGTCCATTATCCAATCCAAAACTCCGTCAAGAGTCACCCATACACGTGACAGTATGAAAATACTGGTACTCAAATGTACAGAACTATAACTTCATGTTGTTTTGTGTTGGTGTGAAACTACATCCATCTCAACCAGGAGAAGACCAAGTGGTAGTGTCTCGAGAAAACTGTTATGAACCCACGGGTTCCATAAGAGGAGGGGGGATCTCTTGGCTAACTGAGGCGACTGTTAAGTTGTCATGGACTTCATCTGTGGATCTGATTTAATTATAAGTACGATCCCTTTAAACAAATAAATTATTTTTTAAGACAAACCAAGGGCCTTTCTCAAGAGTTGCAAAGTTGGTTTCCCTATCTGCAATTAACGATTCCAAGAGACTTTTTCAGTCGATGACTCGCCGAATGATCTGAGAGTGTAAACTGCTGTCGACACCAGCTCCGTCCATAGGCGCAGAACTCTGCATAGAACCATAGTGTTCTTCAAAGTACGACTTAGTAACATACAAGATCAGGAAAATCTCAAAATTAAAGAATAAACCATAGCTTACTCCGTACCTAGACCATATAAACAAACCGTAGTTTTATTCCTTTGAAGCACAGTTGTTAGTAGATGTACCACAAGCCCTAACATTAAAAAGCTCTGCATTTTGCCAGCACAATGCATGCCTGTGTTTATCAGTCTCACAATAAATAGATATTCTTACGCTAACCAATATTAACAGACTGGTTTTTAAAATTGCGAAGTAATTTGTTTCCTGTGAGGTAGTAACTGGATATTTATATACTGTCACGATTTAGGGGCGTGACTATAGACGGGGTATGGATTGATGAATGGATTTATTGATCAAACATACACACCAATCGGAAATACAAGCAATTACGGCACTATCGTTAATGTGCACAATTCACAGATCACCGCATCACCCACTAAGCCTTCTCTCAGCCTGCCGATTCGTCAGTAGCCATTTCCTTGCAACGGCGCCTAATAGTGGTGATTCTTGAGCTTCCCATGCTCAAGTCCTTCCTGTCCACCGAATATCCCGTGACTGAATACTCTCAATTATCAAATCAGCAATAACATTATCTCTTCTCAGCCTCCCTTGCAGAGCTCAACTGAATTGCCAACCTCTAACTGACCTTGAGTCAGAGTCACTTTACCACTGGCGATTTATCAGTACGTCTCGGACCCAAGCGCCTTGAGACTCACGGCCATCATTTTTTCAACTGACCTCTTACGGTCATAGTGTTTACGTTACATCCTCTCTGATGAGAGGATTTATCTGACATTAAAAATTGCTAATGGTCCTCGTCAGCGCAGTCATTCTCATGACCATATATTACAGTCTCAGATTCGAGACTCCCCCAACGTTGAGGGCCAGGTCCCCGTATTTGCATCCCCCAGGAACAGGGTGGCCCAGTTATATACCCAGGCACTGGCTTCATTTCTCGTCGCCTCCTACGACTCGCAGGGCCCGAAGTGTCTTCTTTTGCAACTCCTCTGCGTGGACCACATCGGAAATACCGTTCTTCTACTGTTGCGTGTTTCGTTTCCGCGGGAACGCCTTTACCGAGCCGTTGTTCAGAAACGGCCGTTTATTCGTCCATTGCTTAGCAACGGCTGTACTCGTTTGTTTTGAGGTCTCGTGTCTATTCGCCATAATATTATCCAGATGAACTTCACACTTCAAAGGATTAATATAAAGCTTCTACGCCGAATTCCCAGTTCGAACTCTTCCTGCTGTACACTTAAGAGCAATGCATAAAAACGTATAAATTTCTTTTGCACGGTGTAACACATAGACTTTTACTGTTAGAGGACGGCGTTCTGCTCATTTGCTTTCCGCGTTAGTCAGATCCAGCTCTTTGCAGTAGTTTCCGTATTCACATTACACGGTCCAGTAGTTCTGCGGCTTGCCTTCTATTGGTTAAGTGGTTTAAAATTATGGGATTTACGTACACAGAATAGAGAAGACACAGATGAAGCCTACATGCTGATATATGGAGCAAGCATTACATCCTTTTATATACACATGTAAACAAAAAAAAATTGTAACGGCGAGTGAACGCTCTGAAATGTCGAAAATTTGGTTACCATAGAAACGAACTGTCGAGCGTTAACACGTTACAAGAGGTCAAGAAAAGTGGAGGCATCCCTCCACTCCCCATGTCTTCATGGCACAGTGTTTAAATAACTAAGCACAGGGACAACTTTACTTATTTTTACTTTAACATGTTGCAAGAACGTACTGTCACGTGTAGGGTGGTACGCGTGACGAAAATGACAGTTTGTAGTTCGGATGACTGGATTTATGAGCACATCGGTTACACTCTCTCACTCACACTTACTACAGGAAGTACAGCGTTATCGCTGATTTACACATTTTCCAGTTCACTGTTGCACACGCACTACGATTCCCGGTCTTCACTAGTCGTATTCTGGCAACGGATTTCAACATAGGAAATATAACAGTCTCGCTGAGTCACTCACTCCGCTCTGTTCACGTGCTTCGGCCGCTACTACGTATTTCTATTTCTGACAGCTCAGGAACTCTGCTCACTTATATAGCCGAGGGACGGACATTAACCACTAATAAACAATGTCACGTGACCCTTACCCACTGTTGCTGTGTGACGTCACAGCACATTCGCAGGAAACATATGTCACGTGACGGCCTCCTATTGTGTGAGGCCACCGATCCTACGCCAACTGGCGGACACACGGAAAACACAGCTTGCTCTATTGTTGCGTGCACGTATTCTGTTTACACAGCTCTTGCCTGGCAACGCGTTGATCAAATACGCCACAGCACGTTATCTAGTAGGTCACGAACGTGAAATGGATATTTTGTTTCCGTGTCTGTTATGTGAGAAAGTATTATACTGTGATATGGCGCTCGAAAGACGGAATAGTGAAGTCAGAATAGATGTTCATTGCTAGACAGCGACTTCAGTATGATCTGAACCCATCATGATAAACTAAACCGATACTTTTTGTGGAGTCCATGTACGTAATACGGCGGCAATATACCCATACTGCTGTCTGAATTTACAACTCTCCCGTTAATTTCAGTAACAAAATAATATGACGGTTTGTCGTGTACAGCAAACCCTCGCTAACCCGAGTAGAGTTAATCCAGATGTCGGATAATCCGGATCGAAATATGAAAAATTCTATTCACAGCTGAGTTCATAAAGACACGTAACATTTAAAATGGTCGATGAGTCACTTGTTTGTTCAGACAAAACTCGACAAGTTTCTTCAAACCTGCATTACTGCGTTCAGAAACAAGTAAAACTTCTGAGTCTTCTATCAATGCATATATGTATTGTCTGTTTACAGCTTTTAATAAAGGCTCTACGGTGATATTTCTTACTTATTTTCGTCAGTACTACTTACATCATAACATTTTCCGTTTGTATTCCAAAGTTTTTTCTGTATTTTAGGGATAATTTCTGCTTCACTAATCCGGATTGTCGCTTAATCCATACAAAGGGTGTCACAGGAGGAAAGGTCAATATTTTGGGGGGTCATCGTATGAGTCATTCTAAGCAGAAAAGTGTATATGTACAAGTGTCCTATTCCGAATGGTTTCCGTGATACAGCTATTTCATACTACTGTACACTGAACAGACGAGCAACACGCCATGTCCTCACACGAGTTGCACCGAGGTAGAGCTATTTCACTGTACAGTACACTGTACAGACGAGCAACACGCAATCCTCACACGAGTTGCACTGAGATAGAGCTATTTCACTGCACACTACACTGTACACTGTACAGACGAGCTGCACCGAGATACAGCTATTTCACTGTGCAGACGAGCAACACGCAATGTCCTCACACGAGCTGCACCAGACAGAGCTATTTCACTGTACAGTACACTGTACACTGTACAAACGAGCAACACGCCATGTCTTCACACGAGTTGAACCGAGATAGAGCTATTTCACTGTACAGACGAGCAACACGCCATGTCCTGAGTTGCAAAGTGCGTTGATGTTGATGGTGGAATTCTCGAAAATGTATTATACTAGGAAAACTGCAACAATTTTGTCACTTGAACAACAAATACTGGCATTAGAAACAGTAGGTAATATCTCTTTCTTATCAACAATTCTGGAACTGTAGATTGAAATAGATCTACATCGGAAACCGTTCAGAATAGAACACACGTACATATATATCTTTTTCCTAGAATGACTAATACTATGAACTCCGAAAATATTGATTTTCCTTCTGAGACACCCTGTATATACTTAATGCCCCCAGTTACCTCGATATCAGAACACGCCAGGAAATAAGCAAGAACATATTAGAAATGATTTGTAGCTTCAGTGGAAGAAATATCTTCACAGAAGATCTATGTAGAAAGAGACATATACAGTTATGTATTTTAATTTGTCCGTCAAGACTGCTGAGAACTTCACTGACATACAGCAGAATAAGTTTGCTTGATTAATGCAAAGTATAGAATTACTTAAAGATTACCCCTGCATGACGTCCCCTGTGAGAAAATGCCCGTAATTTACAGCACAAATGTGCGTGAATCGCACTGCAATAAATGTTACTGTTTCTTCTAATAGTTTCATTCTACGTTATATTGGTATTTCTTCTAAAAGGGGATAGGTTTTTCTTGAATCGGCGTATAACAAACAGGATTTCTGTATTAATATTGTCGCGTGTTTGTCTACTGACACGACAAATAACTCCACGCCGGTCTTGGATCTCGCGAATTTATTACACACTTTCATCCACACTTACACAATTCATAATTTCATTGTCCCAATTACTTCTCTGCTATAGTCGCTGCTTTAATTCCATTCACTCGATGCAACTGAACAACTCGTAACTGCTAGACTTCAACACAGTCTGAATACTCGCAACTCAATACTCCGACTGGCGGAATCCAAGTCCAAGTCACATTACGACCGACGGTCAGTCAGTCAGTCAGTCAGTAAGTCTTGGTGTCGAGCTCCATCTGGAGCTCATGACCAGATATTTATTACTGTTTGGCATTTACGGTCTTGTTTTTGTAGGGCGCCCTCTTTGACGAGAGGACGGGTCTGCCTTTTGTATATGCTGCTGGCCCTTGCCAGCGCAGTCTTATTCGGGTCCGAGTCCCTTGGAACTCGCGACCATATTTCACTGTCTCAGAATTGAGACTTCCCTTTTCGTCGCTTCCTACGACTCGCAGGGTCACGGTGGAGGTATTCGACCCCGCCTCCACACGGGGTGGTTTGTCAAAAGTCAAAGTCAAAGTCACATTGCGACTGACGGTCAGTCAGTCAGTAAGTCTTGGCGTCGAGCCATTACCGTTTGACAGTTACGGGCTTGTTTCTGTGGGGCGCCCACTCTGACGAGAAGACGGGTCTGTCTTTTGCGTACGCTGCTGGCCCTTGCCAGCGCATTCTTTCTCGGGTCCGAGTCCCTTGGGACTCGTGACCATATTTTACTGTTTCATATTTTAGACTTCCCTTTTCGTCGCCTCCTACGACTCGCAGGGTCACGGTGGAGTTATTCGAAACCGCCTCCACATGGGTGGGGACTCTAGTCGGGGTGGTTTGGTACAGTGAACTCCCTTACATAGGTCTCTCGCCGACCACACAGAAAATAGTCGCGGCACGGACTCCATATAAAGCGCCGCACTCCCATTGTTGTCTTGCGTGTATTCGGTAGCGAGGTGTTAAGCGGCCAGTCACCTAGCAACGCTATGTCCATCCACCTAACAATATATTCAATGTACCGTTGATTTCAACGGGCCGTTCCCTAGTAGCCTTTCATACATACGAAATTAATTTCATGTGAACGCGAGGTGTGATTATGTAATTCCACATCAATAAATTGTTCGGCGTTAGTATGTTGCATGAACGCCAAGTATGAAGTAGGTGCCGAACGAGCGAGTAGTCTTATATTTCAGTGTATCGAGCCTGTTCTCTGAGTACTGACAATATTTTTTTTTTTTTGTGAATTGTATGGAGTATGACATATGATATAAGGAGACGGTTTACAATTGACTGTTTATGTGTGTCATTCGTAGGAGACGGTGTTGAAAATTGGCCTCGACGTATCGACAAAATGCAAGAAGTAAAAGTGCAAAAGTAAAGTAAAGGTATCCCTGTAACAGGCCGTGGAGGCCCATAAGGTTGTGAGACGTCGAGGCTCCCACATTTTCTAGACAATCGAATTACAGATGGTGGTGAGGTTGTTAGCCTTACGCGCCGGCCGCCCTTTACCCACAGGAAGATTCCTGGTACTCATTGCTGTTAGAGGCTGAGTCGACCCCAGCGCATAGTGCGGTTGGAATAATAAGGTCAATTGAAAAAATCAATAACCTCATCAGGAATCGAACCCTCGATCTTACGGCTTGTAGCATACCTCGTGCCCCTGGGAACATGTAGGAAGTACAGGAGAAAACACGTGAAGTGGAGAATTACGAGAGGTTACATAACCAATGACGAGACTTACCGTTGAATTCCCAGCGGGTGTCACAGTAGTGTTCATTAACTATCCTAGTGCTGCGTGGAAGTGTACTGTCTGGGGTCACTGCCCCCAAGAATGCACCGCGCACGTGGACGGCAATATAATGAAGTTGGTATCAATAAAATGTGATTTGATGACTACACGGAACGGGAACGGTGTTATTGATGACGATTTCCTACGAAATGACCTAATGACCCAAATAGGTAGAAGACTCGCCAATTGCCAGCAGAGAGCGAGTCTCCGAGTGAACACCGCGGGCTGTTTGCTCCTTCAGACGCGAGTGATTCACAGAGCGTTCCGTTCTTGTGTATAAGGATCTGAGCTTTTCATGCATGCTTGACGGACTAAAGCTTTCAACTTTCCTAACATAAACATGCCATTTCAAATATACGCTTTCTTTGTGGTATGAGTACCAAGAAGGGACACCCACGAGCGTAGTTAGTAGAGGCACTATGCTACATGAGGGTTCGATTCCCGATGAGTTCATTAAATTTCTCAATTGACCTGTTTTTTCCTGCCGCATTATGTCCCTGGGGTCCACTCAGCCTCTAACAAAAATGAGTACTAGAACTTTTTCTTGGGGGGGGGTAAAGGAGGCCGGAGCGTAGGGCTGACACCTCACCGCCATCTGTGAGCCGACTATCTAGAAAATTGGGGAGCCTCGAAGTCACACAATCCTATGGATCTCCACGGTCTGTTACAGGGATATATTTACCTTGAACGTTCTAGCCAATACGTACCGGAGGTCCTTAACCCGGGGGTAAAGCGTCCGAGGCGTGAAGCCGAACACTCACCTCAAACTACTGACGAGGTCAAGAAATCAACATCAACTGCCCCATATGACTTCATGGCACAGTGCTTAGTTAAGCACAGGAATAATTTTACCTTTATCTTTTATGTGTACCGGGAATCTTCATGAGGGTAAAGGGTGGCAAAGCTGGCGCGTAAGGCTAACAACCTCGCCGCCATCTGTGAGCCGACTGACTCTAGAAAATGTGGCAGCTGCCGAAACATGATGGGTAAAGTCCGAGCGCGGTAATACTAAATACAAGTGAGTGGAGCCCAAACTGTTGGGCCCATCACACAAGGGTCATCTTGTTGGATATGATGATCTCACGGCAATGATTATAGGGTACATCTCCTAGATTGTGACGCAGTGTAGTCCAGTACAGCGACGTACTTTCGAAACGTCGGTGCATTTCTACTGGACTACACGACGTTAAAACCCACGAGGTGTAGTATTCATGTCTTATTTTAAATTGGTAGGTGCTAATTCTTATAATTTTACAATTTAACTTGAAACTGATTAGGAAGCAAGCGGACAGTCTAACTTAAGGTACTATACCGGAATTTTTCAAGAGCCACTGAGAAACCATAAAAAAGATCGGACACTGGAGCCGTGGTTCAGCCGAGATTCGAACCGAACATCTACAGACTGAGAACCGGGATAGCGCAATCGGTATAGCGAATGGCTACGGGTTAGACGACCGGCGGGTGGGAGTTCGAGTCCCTGTAGGATCAAGAATTTTCTCCTCTCCCCTTTGTCCAGACCGGGTCAGGGGTCAACCCAACCTCGTATCCAGTGAATACCGGGGGCTCTTTCCACGGCGGTAAAGCGGCCGGGTCGTGAAATTGACCACTCACCTCCAACTAGTGCCGAGGTCAAGAAAATATGGATCTATGCATCCACTTTCCCATACGCCTTCATGGCGTAGTGCTTAATTAGTTAAGCATAGGAACAACTTTACCTTTTTACGCTTTTACGCGGCGTTACACAACCCAGGAGATGTTCTATTCACGACTCATTTTAAACCAGAAGGCGTTAATTCTTAGAATTTTCTACATTAATTTGAAACCGCTTCTCTACTAATTTAAGGTACTATACTGGAATTTTCCAAAAAGCCAAAAAAATGTGGGTTAGGATAGCCAAGATTCGAAACAAACACCTCCAGAATACAAAAGGAGAGACGTCGTTTTTTATAATCCCGTAATGACGAAGAAAGCAGGTTTCTACCAGAATGCATGGCCTCACTTCCCAGAACCAGTTCCGTTGCCGTGTGGACCTCAAATCTCGCTTAAAATTACTCTTTTATACAGTGTGTCCCGTTCAAATCTCCCACATTTTAATTAATCATTGCGAACAAATTGTGATAAATTATTGATTATAATTAACACTAGATGAAAGAAAAACTGAAAGAATGTTATTTCCGTTTTTCTTCGGTGAAGCTACAGTATCTGGCTGCGTATACCTTGGCATGTTAGAACAGTTCCTGAATCCCCAGGTAGCCGATCTGCAGTCTATCATAATCTTCCAACAAGATGGAGCCCCTCCCACACTGGGGTCTGGATGTTTGGAGTTCCCTCAAAGACACCTTCCAAGATCGCTGGATTAAAGGTAGCGGACCAATTCGGTGGCCGACACGTTCACCGGACCTCACTCCGTTCGATTTCTTTCTCTGGGGTTACGTGAAGGACCGTCTGTTCGTGCCTCCAGTGAACGAACTCCCAGATTTAAGAGCCCGCATCCGTGAAACGATTGCTACTGTACCAATGGACATGTTGGAAAGAACGTGGCAAGAAACTGAATGCAGGTTGGATATTGTTCGTGATACCGATGGTGCACATGTAGAGGTTTATTAGTGTATCAAATAACATTTTTGAGTTGTTCTTGTATTTTCTATAGCTTCATTTTCCTACCATTCATACTTTATGTTCCAAGATCTGATAATTGCCGCGCCATAGCTCAAGCGGTTGGTCGCTGGGTTCTCACCGCGGCGGCCCGGGTTCGATCCCGGGTCTGGTCAAGTGGGATTTGTGGTGAACAAAGTGGCGCTGGGGCGGATTTTCTCCAAGTACTTCGGTTTCCCCTGCCAACCTTCATTCCACCAAATTCTCCATCATCATAATCACCCGGGCATGCTACAGTAGGCCAATCAGTGGCCGCCGTGCCGAGTGGACCCAGTTGATATCCACCCCCACTAAGCGAAGATCTGATAAAATGTGGGAGATTTGAATGGAACACTCTATACATCTGAACTTTTAGGGCAGTGGTATATTTGTTGCAGGAGAAGACAATTCAGTTGTTTGAATGTACGGAAATCGTTAGGAAACGTAGCATCCGATATGAAGCAAATTGAAAACCGATGATACGTGATTCCGGCAGCGTGATAATAAAAAGGATCCAGTGGAGAAAAAAAAAACTTTTGAAACTGGACTAAACTAGGACGAACAAGCGGCCTTCATAACTTCAACACCGGAATTCTAAGGCCGATGATGTATCTCCGGCCGGCTAAGGAGGGTTCAACACTCCCAGAGATGTTGTCCCAAAACAGCAACAGTGGCGTAAGTCAAACCATTTCGACGTTAAGCTTTTCAGTAGCCAGCCACGAAGGCAGTATCTCCACAATGCAGACTCTGGTAATTCCTTGCTACATTTCTGGCTCTGGTCAACTTGCTTTTGTTTTCAATTCGTCACATAAGCACAGGAGTATACTATGTTCAACGACACCAATTTTCGGGGAAAATATTTTGAATTACGGAATCAAATGCAGTTTAAACGTGACTTAGTAAAAAAAAAATGTATTCTGAAATTTTACACTCACAAAGAGATGAATAGGGCATGTAGCACGAATGGGGAGAAGAAGAATGCATATAGGATATTGTTGGGAAAGCCAGAAGGTAGAAACGACTAGGAAGACCAAGATGTATGTGGATAATATTAAAATAGATCTTAGAGAGATAGAATGGGATGGTATAAACTGGACTGGTCTGGCTCAGGATAGGGACCAGTGGAGGGCTGTTGTAAAAATGGTAATAAATGTTCGGGTTCCATGCTGTTGCGAAATTCATGAGTAGCTGCACAACTGGCGGCTTCTCAAAGAGGGCTCAGCGTATGGAAATATGAGGAAATAAAGCAGTGAGGTATGGAGAGTGAAGAAAAATTCCTTATCTCACTTTGGCACAGAAGTGTAGAGAGAACACGCCAATATTCGGGCGACAAATTTGATTTG
The DNA here is from genome assembly GCF_002891405.2 of Cryptotermes secundus. Classification (NCBI taxonomy): domain Eukaryota; kingdom Metazoa; phylum Arthropoda; class Insecta; order Blattodea; family Kalotermitidae; genus Cryptotermes; species Cryptotermes secundus. The sequence continues at coordinate 1,731,648 of NW_019720162.1, forward strand.
TCAACAGTTACAGAAACTAAGTGGCTGAGTAGTGTACATGATACACCATATTTACTGACTGTAACGAGACAGCACCCCACTGCTGTTAGTGCCACTGGGCCCTCACCAGATAACTCGACTGAAACAGACATGTATCTTGGTGTAACTCGCCCATGTAAGTAAGGTAAGGTAAAATTATCCCTGTGCTTAATTAATTAAGCACAGGGATAATTAGCCATATGGAGGAGTGGAGGTATAGCTCCACCATTCTTGACCTCGGCACTAGACGGGGCATGCAGTAGGGTAGTTGGTTGAGACAGTATGCTGCATGCCGGAAGGTCGCGGGTTCGATTTCCGACGAGGTCATTGAATTTTTCAGTTGATCTAATCCTCCCAGCTGCACAATGACCCTGAGATTGAAACATCTTCTAACAGAAACGAGTAGCAGGAATCTTCCTNATTAAATAATTTTCCTGGGGAGTAAAGCGCTGGCGGCGCGTAAGGCTGACAACCTCACCGCCATCTGTCAGAAGACTGTCTAGAAAATCTGGGAGCCTCGACGTCTCACAACCCTACGGGCCTCCACAGCCTTTTACAGGGTTAACTTTACCTTTTTTTGCTAGATGGAGGTGAGTGGTCAGTTTCAAGCCCTGGCCGCTTTAGTCCCCCGGGGAAATTGCTATTGGATAGGAGGCTGGGTGGGCCCCATTTTAACAATGATTTTATTTGCTTGTTTAGAGACTCAGTGTCGAGAATACGCAGCGGCAGATAACAGGATGATTAACGGAGGTGAAGCGGTTAGTGGAATTAGAATTGGCAGGGGAAACCAAAGTATTATGAAACGCCCAGTTCCATTGCCACTTTGTCAACAAGTCCCATATGACCTGTTATCGAACCCGGGCCGCCGCGGTGGGAAGCCGGCAATCTAACCGCTTGGGCGACGACGCGGCTTAATAAAAGGAAGGACCTGACAACAGTGAAATATTGTCAGTAGATACAGACAGACAATTTGATCATATTCTTACGATCTTCTGAGATGTGACGGCGTGTAGTCCGGTGTAAGGTCACAGACGTATCGGAGGTACAATCTGCTTCCATCTTCAGGGCGCAGAAGTGCTTTACCCTAATGAGCCGATTAACATGTCTTCCAGCTTGTTATTGCTCGGCTTATTCTTTCATGCGGAAAAAGGGAGGCAATACATGCTTTAGAAACGTCGATAAATTTCTACCAGACTACACGGCGCCGTACACCAGAACAAACTAGTCTTCACTGTCTCCGCTATGACAACTTCAAACCCAACATATTTATGTTATTGCTTTTCACAGCACACTACATGACACATGAAACTCTGATAAGAATAAGACAAAGGGGCAAACGGGATAAATGCGAAAGAAGAACTGGCAATAAAACCCGTCGCAGAAGTAAACAGGGCGCAATATTATATTTAGCATCCTGTTGCAGTGAGCTATAACTTACAGTCTTGTTTTCCGTCTATAAGGCAACAGTATTATGTTCACGACACTAATAGGATGGGATGGATTGGATTAATATCGCTCAGGATAGGGACCGCTGGAGGGCTCTTGTGAACACGGTAATGAACCTTCGGGTTCCATAAAATGGCAGGAAATTGTTGAGTAGCTCCACAAATGGCGGCTTCTCAAGAAGGGCTCAGTTCCATGAGTGAGTGAACTCATACGTAAGTCACTAAATGTTCATTAAATGTTTAAAATGTCATTAAAATTATTAAAAGGAGGAGGAGACGTCGCGTGAGTCGAAGGCGTATGGAGGGAGATGAGGGGAGAATCAGAGTTCAGGTTATTAAACATTCCAATGCAGAACATCACAAAGAGTAGGGGAAATAAATTTCCTTACAAATTTATCTCTGTTGCTGATGGAGCCATATCATATTCAGGGAATCAAAATGTAGTCGTTTCCAGCTGAGGTTGAAGCAATCCTTTCAGAACACCGAGACATCGCTGAACGTGAGGAAGGCGCACGTTTAGAAGCGGTGAGAGGAAAGAAGCCTAGAGGGTGAGGCAGCTAAATATGCAATCATGTGACACTGGCGTTCGGCTGCGGTGAAGAAGGCCATAGGTCCTCAAGTTATGACTCATACGTCCAGAGAACCACAGAAACGTTGAGTTGCTGTCTTTACTATTTTAAATGTTATGTAAACCACAATGCTTATGTCTAATGACAAATAAGACAGCTTTTTGTAAAATTTAATGAACTGATTACTTAAATTCATGAGTTACTCCGAAAACACAAAGCGGTGTAGCCCACAAAGCATTCCAGAAGCCCATTCGAGAGTTAAATTAAATGTGTTAGGTAAAGAACAACAAAATATTTAGAGACTATTCAAGTAGGTGAGTAATTGGAAGTTTCTCAAAAATGAATCCGCTTCTCGGATTTGATTACATCAGCGTTTACGTGGTCTACCCACGTCTTCTCTACCTCGTGGAAGATATTTCATAATAGATTTCAATGAACACACCAGCAACTATTTCAGACTCACACAGACACATTGTGCTATGTTTCTAATGCACTGTTACGTGGTGGTAACAACGATTACGTAGGGTCAAGCGGTAACAACGATCACGTAGGGTCAAGCGGTAATGCGACTGATTTGTATTCGGAAGGAGCACGGGTCGCATCTCGGAGCTGGTACAAGAATATACTGACTGAACTTTCCGATATTTTGTTCAGTCCGACCCAAGAAAATTCTGGAGAAGTGCCTCGGGTTAGACGGCTACGGATTTCTTATATTATTCGCCAACGTCGTCACTCAGGATACAAAAATAACTGTGTTAATAGTAATGGAAAATGTGGCTAAAAGTTTCATTATGTAATTGGTCATTTAGACTACAGTAGTTAACCACAGGAGTTGGACAGCATAATGGGAACACTACAGATACTGTCCACACATTTCTTTACTAACATTGTGATGGGCCACCTTTCGCCTTCAGTACACCTGCACTTATCCTTGGAATGGGCTCGTACAAGTTTTGAACAGTCTCCAGCGGAATTTTATACCATTTTTCTTGGATAACATTTTCAAGTTGCTTGAGAGATGTTTGAGGTGGGAATCTGTTCCTCACTCTAGTCTCCAGAAGAGACCGAAGTGGTCGAATGATGTTCAAATATGGATTGGGCTGGCCAGAGAAGATGTTGAAGTTCATATTCATGCTCTTCAAACCATGATTGAACAGTTGCAGTCGTGTGAATGGGGACATTGTCGTCCTGGAGACCTGCATCGCTGTTCGGAAATAACGTATGGATCATGGGATTCATCTGATTACCCAACCTGTCCGATATACTCCCTTGCAGAAATTCGGCCATGAAGGGTAATAACGGGACCAACATAACACGATTTTGCTGTCCAAACCATCAGAGAACTTCCCCGTGTTTCACGGTTGGAACCAGGCCTTCCGGATTGTAGACTTCCGTGGGTGTTCTCCAAACGTAAACTCTTCCTGATGCAGGGAACAGCGTGAAGTGCGACTCGTCTGACAATATCGCGCGAGCATTTCCAGTTGTCTGAAGTCCAGGTTCTATGGTCGTGACACCGCCGATTCGCATCTGAGCATTACTTTCAGTAATCAGATGTTTACAAATTGCAGCCCTACCGTGGAAGTTGGATTTGTGAAGTTCACGTCGGGCAGTTTTGTGGTCTTCAAGATGAATATTCAGTTCTGCTGTCACCTATGTAGCAATAATTTTGTGATTTTACGAAAAAAAAAATCCTCAAAAGTACGCGCCATCTCCTTCTGTCAGTGTTGATTTTCACTCCTTGTTCCTCTTCGCCGATATTGTCTTCCCACAATTCGTGCATGCCGACATAACCTTAGAAACCGCCGCTCTCGATACACCTAAGAATGTGGCAGTTTCTATTAGCAGATGCTTCAGCTAAACGTGAACCAACGATTTGTTCTCTATCAACACCGGACAAGTCTCCCATTTTCCGATTCTTCCACATGGATTTTCACTCAACACAATCACAAATGCACTTACACGAGCACTACAGAGTGTAAACAAACGGAAGAACATTCAGTGTTGCCAACTGAAGTTCTTTCATCGGAGCCAACACAAATTATATTCCTCAGTTTCCTAATATTTCCATTATTTTATTAACTTATATATATATTCTTTTTCATTTGCTGGGACATTGAGAAGAAACTTAATATTTTTCCCGCAGCGTATTTATGTGTTTCTTACGCTTTTCAGAATGAACATAGATAATTTTTGTGATAAATGTCAGCATCTAACCATCACTGTCATGATTACCAGCTCCCATTTGCTACTGCATGCTTCTCACGCAGACCTCCAGATTTCAGTTTATGAAAAACCCCTGCTCTGGAGGACCCCAAATTACTTGTTAAAATTATGCAAATAGTATGTTTGTGGGCATTATCCATCGTCCTGCTTTTATTTTAAACACAACGTTTTGGAGACCGGATTCTGTCTCCGTCTTCAGGTAAAACCTATTAATGTACCACCGTCACAAACTTTTAGATCTTAATTAAAATTATGTAATTCGCAATAGATCAGAAAAACAAAATTCTACGGCCATCGTCTATGATGGATCATAAAGCTTACTGCCTAACCTCAATGAGCTGATCCTTCATCAGCATCCAAATCAGTAAATCATTGCTTAGGTATTTAATAACTTTCCTGTTCGGATCTGGTGTACAAGACATTCGGCTTGGTATGTTCCTCTGGTCTTTTCTCTGTCTCTTAAAGGTTCAAAAGTACTGAACCATCAACTCTAATAGTCATTTCAACTAAGGACAGGCACGATGGGAAAGGACAGTCACCGCCATGTATGAGTACACACACATACATAAGAATATCAGTGTCCATGAGAGTTCATCCCCTGAAATCTACATGCTTTTGATCTTCGGGTTTCCAACACACCCTCTGAAGCTGTAGGTTTCTCTGAATATCCCCCTAATCAATTACTCTCTCCACGCCAGAGATGCAAATGCGCAAGCCATGGTGTCTTCTGAGAAACAATTTGGTTGGCTTGGGAAACCGGGAGGAGGGGGGGGGGCAGCGATTTTCGATTTTCGAAAAAGTCCATTAACAGCCATTACATTTATAACATCCCAGAATAACAAATAATTAAAGTAATTAGTAATTAAAATTAGCTATATAGTAAACTGAAAAAGGTTCGCAGGAGTACGACAGCCGATGAGAGGCCGCGCAAGCGCACAGCTTAGAGGGAACAGTGCTCAGAACCCCTTACATATATATATATATATATATATATANTTTTTCAAATTACTCTTTTCTGAGATACGGCGCCATGAAATTTGGTTGGTAGGTTTCAACATTTCGTAAGATTTTGCTGCTTACATTTTCAGGGCAGTCACTGAAAATGGAAACAAACAAAACAAACTCCGTGGCTTTAGTCCGCGAGCGAACTATACCGACCGAGCGATCGCCGCTTGTCGGCGAAGTTAATGCCATCTTTAGTGGATAAAGGGTGTCGCGTGGTCAGAGCAACGGATCCCCACGACCGTTAATTTCGTTTTTCTAGACCGGAACCGCGATTTCCTTGAAATAGCTCCTCAATTATCCTCTGATCCATACTTACTAGACGGCATGGCTTGGCAACTCAGAACACAGCATTCTCAATGTTTACAGCCGTGTGAGCAACAAATTCATCTTTATATCGTTTATTTTGCGATGTTTTCAGTATCAGAGCGACTGAGGAAACCCGCGAAAAACCTCAGTCACGGCAGCCGGTGTCCCCGCCAAGAATCGAATTGAAACCTCCAAAATATAAGGCTAGAGCACTATCGATACACCATCCTACTCGGTAGATCAAATCTCGTTTCTTTAGTTGTCCTAGTTGAATCCTTCCATGAAGACTGTTCTCTTCTGGGACTTCACCTCGTGCATTCTACAAGACTGTTATACAGGTTTCGTATGAACAAACTATTTTCTTTTATTGCTAGTGGGGTGGGACGAAGTCCCTTGTACTGCGGCCACTTCTGGTCTATTGTACCAGCCCTAGATGATAGGTGAGGGTGATTGTGGAGCAATTGGTGTAATGAAGATTGGCAGGGAAAACCGAAGTACTCGGATAAAACCTGCCCCAGAGCCATTTTGTCACCACAAATCCTACTTAACCGTACCCGGGATCGAACCCGGGCCGCCGCGGTGAGAAGCCAGCGACTGACCGCTTGAGCTATGGCGGGGCCTAATTCATTAGTTACTAATCATCAAATGATTTGTCCCTGTATAACTCAGCAATTGACAGTGTAGTTAAATTAACCTTGAAAGATATTTAAGAGGACTATCACTGTCTAATGTATGAAGTGTCCTCGCTCACTCGAACGCTTGGGTCGTGAGTTCGAATCCCACTCAAGGCATGGATGTCTGTGTGCGTTTGTGTTTGTGCTGTCCAGTGTGTAGGTAGCTGCCTTTCGAAGAGCTCATCACTCGTCAAAGGAGTCCTCCCGACTGTGTAAAAAAGACTACGAAACTGAAAAAGAGGCCTGGGCTCAACAAAGGGCTCTAGAGCCATCGATGGATGGATGAATGAATGAATGAATGAAATGATATTTCAGAGTCTTATAGTTGTGAATAATTAGATTATGATCTTATGCGATATGACAACGTGTAGACTAGTAGTGACGTTTCGGAGAAACCTGCTGTCTCCATCTTCTGGGTAAAACATTAATAAACAGATAGCATAAAATGTTTGTAACTATGTATCATTCTCCAGGGCGTCACAACCCAAAAGAACAAGACGTTTTCAGGTCTTGAATGATAAGCTACTAAAAATCTTATCACTATAATTTAATCGACATTAACTCATCATTGAATAATAGATAATTATTTTATTTAATTAATATTTAATGATCGTGGCAAGAAACACTCGGGCCACCAACAGACCGTGATCCATAGTCTCAGAACACCGCACTGCATTACTGTGCGGATAAGAATACAAATTGTTGTGTTTCAATTCCGAACTACAGATTCATTAGGTCGAATTTCCAGTATCATTCCGTGTTCTTACATTCGTGCACTGTGCCCTAGTTGCCTACTTCTGGACGCCGCCAGGCATAAGAGATGAGTTCCAGCAAAAAGAGGTGAGTGTGTGAGATTGGTGAACTGTTACGGCCTCACCACAAGGTCATATGTTACTCCTGAACAGAACAGCGCTGAAATGCAATTGCTTATTCTAACTCGTGTTTCAGTACACGTCGCTGTGAGAACTGGGGCACACCGCCATATACGAGTATGCAGGTACTGCGAAATGCTAAACTTCCAACAGTAGCTGTGACGCTGTAGACTCGTATCAGCGAGTTTCTCAGTTCGAATCTAGGCAAAAACACCATCTAGCTGGTGTTTTTCTTTGTTGATCTCGATACATCATGCAAATACGTGGAGTAGCACTTCCATTTCGACAAGCCACCTCCATTACAATTTCTCAGTCATCTGTCCGACCCTACAGTTTACATATTCATAAAGGTAAAGTTATCATTGGCATGTACTGTCTTCGCTCGCTTGGAAACCGGGATCGTGGGTTCGAATCCCACTCAGAGCATGGATGTTTAGTTTGTGTGTGTGCGTTTTTCTGTGTTTGTGTACAGGTAGAGGCCTTGCGACGAACATGATCACTCGCCCAAGGAGTCCTACCGAATGTGTAAAATCTGGAAAAACCGAAGTGAACGGAGAAGTTCATGGAGGTAGGCCAAGGCCCACTGAGGCTGTAGTGCCAAGGGAAAAAAAGTTATTATTAGGCTTAATAATTAAGCGCCACGCCATGAAGATGTATGATGGAGTGGAGGTATAGCACCACCGTTATTAACATCGGCACTAGGTGGACGTTAGTAATATGATTTACGTCCCAGCCGTTTTACTTCCGAGGAAACAGCCCCCGGTACCCCCGGATGGATCGATAAGATAAAATTGCTAGTCCGTGCCGAGAGTCAAAATACGAAGTCTCGGGTCGCCCAGCCCATAATTTATGCGGTTTACCGATAGCTTCATAAAGTAAAATAAATCATGAGATAAGAAAAGTGTCTGGAGTACAGGCATCTGCAAATACGTTGATATAATATATAACCCCCCCCAAAAAATAGGTAAATTTGTCTCTGTGCTTAACTAATTAAGCACTACGTCATGAAGGCGTGTGGGGGAGTGGATTTATAGATCCACATTTTCTTCACCTCGGCACTAGTTGGAGGTGAGTGGTCAGTTTCACGCCCCGGCCTCTTTACCTCCGAAGAAAGATCCCCCCATACATATTGTATAGGAGGCAGGGTGGGCCCTAGAACTGGTCTGGACAACGTGGAGAACAGAAAATTCTTTATTCCAACGGGACTAGAACTCCGATCCCTGGGTCGTTCGGCCGGTAGCCAATCGCAATGCCGACTGAGCTATTCGGGCTCTTAAATAGATGTCCCACGATTACTTTAACCTGAGTCATTTCAAAGTTATGTGGCTTGGCATTACATGAACAAACAGAGGAATACTTTCAGTAAAGGTGCACATCACAACTTTCGATTGGTAATTCTAGAACGATGTCTCTATGTAGATTATAAAAAGTATTACCACGATTTAGAGGTGTGACTATGGATGGGGTATGAATTGGATTTATTGACACAACTTGGAACTACAAGTAATTTCTCACTGTAAATATAGCACACGCCGGTCACGGTAGCTGAGCGGTCTAAGGCATGTACTGTCTTCGCTCGCTCGGAAACCGGGATCGTGGGTTCGACTCCCACTCAGTTCATGCATGTTTAGTTTGTGTGTGCGTTTTTCTGTGTTTGTGCACAGTTAGATGCTTTGCGACGAGCTGATCACCCGCCCAAGGAGTCTTACCGAATGTGTAAGATCTAGAAAAACCGAAGTGAACGGAGAAGTTCATGGAGGTAGGCCTAGGCCCACTGGGGCTGTAGTGCCAAGGAAAAAAAAATATAGCACACATAAAGTTTTCTTTTCACAGCCGCGCTCTTGCAACCAACGCTCTTTTCTTCACAGCCGGATTTTCATCTAACTCAATTCAACTCAACTGACAACTGATTGTGTCGCCCAAATTGCCTTCAAGATAACTCCTCGGCACGGACAACGTAGAAAACACAGCTCCTCTATTGTTGTAGAGGCGTGTTTACGGCGCCGTTGCTTAGCAACGGTAGCGACACGGACTTCATAGAAAACACCGTTTCTAACATTAACTATTTTTGAGTGCGTATTCGTTGCAGCGAGAACGTGTTTACCGAGCCGTTGCCCATAAACAGTCGTTGTTTACAGTTTGCTGATAAATGATAAATTGGAAAATCTTGAATGAAGTGGTCGTGGTATATCGGAAATACTGTCCCAGCTTATGCCTGGAGAGACAGAGAAAAAAACATAAAATTTTGGTCTGAATAACAGATGTTCCGATCGAGATTCGAAGCAAGTATCTCCCGAATACGAGACTAGAACGTTACCGCCATGCCAAGCCGCTCGGCGTGTATATCTTATTGATGTATGGTATAAGCCTATGCAGTTTCGTCACGCGACATTTCTAAATTCTCCGTGAAATTAGATGAGGGTTCCGCAGTTAGATCTAACTGTTCTCCATAGAAGGCTCCCTAACGCAGATTCCTTCTGTGTACAGCACACACACCTAATTTCGTGGCGAATTTAAAATTCCGAACCACGAATTGGGGTTCACCTTGTAACGCGACATGGGGTAGACTCAAAGACTACATACTCGCTCCCAGGGGCGCCGGGAGAGAGGGCCGCCAGGCATCTGTCCCTCCCCGGAGTTTTCAAAAGAAACTAATAAAATTGGGAACAAAAAAAAAAGGAAATACAAAAAATATTGGTAAAAATAGGTGAAGCTATCCCTGTAAGTGGCCGTGGAGGCCCACAGGGTTGTGAGACGTCGAGACTCTTAACATTTTCTCTAGACAATCGGCTCACAGATGGCGGTGAGGTCAGTCTTATGCGCCGGCCGCCCTATACCCCCCAGTAACATTCCTGATATTCATTTCTGTTAGAGGCTGAGTCGACCTCACGGCTGGAAGGATTAGGGCAATTTAAAAATCCAACGACAACGGGAATGGAACCCGGGACCTCCCGGCTTGTAGAATAGTTTCTCAACCAACTATGGTACCGTTAGTACCAAGAATAAATGCATTTAAAACAAAAAGAGTTTCCCAAAACTCAGTTAACCTAAAACATTCTACCGATGGCTGAGAAGTCAGCCAGTAAAGACTTACTGTGTGACGTCAAGACTTTACGTGTGCCACAGTGCAGTGGTATTGGGAGTGAGTAATTCAGTGAGACTTGTACAGCTCCCGTGTTATAAATACGTGAAGACGGGTGGAGACAGATTGAAGAGATTAGCGTGTAGTGAGTATAAGTTGTGTAAATCAGTAGCAGCGTTGTAGGTAATTGTGATTACGACTGGTAAGTGGTTAATAAAACCAATTACCAATACCTCCCACTTCTGACACCAGTGTAACGTGTTCGTCTACTGAACACGCCGTTTGTATTGGTAATAGGTGGCACAATTTTTGTTTTGTATATTCCAATTTTTACGTTTCTAGACAGCAGACGAGAAGACAGAAGGTTCTGGACTGAATGGTAGCAAGCAATACCCGAGTTCAATCACCTCTTAATTTCCTCCTGAATCATGTTTTCATTTGTTATATGTATGAGTCTGAGTCTTATGTTACGACCGACGGTCAGTCGGCCGGTCTATCTTGGAATAAAGCACACATCTGAGGCTTACGGCCAAATTTATACTACTGTCAGACAGTTGCGGGTTTGTTGACGTGGGTCGCTCTCTCTGACGAGAGGACGGATCTGTCGTTTACAATTGCTACTTAACCTTGATAACGCAATCATTCTCGGGTCCGTCCTGTGGGACACGCGACCATATTTTACTGTCTCAGATTTGAGACTTCCATTTTCGTCGCCTCCTACGACTCGCAGGGTCACGGTGGAGGTATTCGACCCCGCCTCCACACATGAATTTCGTATGTCAGATTCAATATAGCTATTTACTTACGTGAGACCTGGATAATTCGGCGGGAAATAACGAGAGAATTTGCAATAAAAATTGTGATAAAGCACGCACATGCGTGGAACTAGGCTAGAAAAGGAGGTAGAAATTTATGCTCCAAACCTAGCGAACATAACCAAGTGCATGAGCACGACTACATTAAAAAAATGGAAAAAAGGGGCTGTTCAGGGATTTGGGTAGCGACCCAACAGAGTATCTTCCCCTCTCACCTGAGGACGGAAACATATCCAGTATCCTAAACGTGTTTTCTAGTTTCTAGAATACCGGACGATAGACAAAGTCCAGTAACCCAAATACAAATATTATGTTTCTGGACATTATCCATCGTCTTGTCTTTATCTAAAAACCGTCCCGTTTATTTTTCAAAACAGAACGTCTCAGAGACTGGATTCTGTCTCCGTCCGGAGACAGGGACTAGCTCTATCGATTGGGACCAACTGGGTATGTTTTACCTGAAGACGGAGACAGAATCCAGTCTGTGAAACGTTGTGTTTTGAAAAATAAACAGGACGATATTTAGATAAAGACAAGACGATGAATAACGTCCAAAAAACATAACATTTGCACTAATGTTCCATCGTAAGCGGCCTCCGTAGTCTAGAGGTAACGTTCCCACCTCATGACTCGTAGTACACGGGTTCAAATACCCGGCGGAGGTCGTCGAAATTTTAAGGGCAGAAAAAGTCAGGGAACAAGTCCTCCGGGAGTGACTTTAAGCCGTGGGTCCCGGGTCGTAGCTTTACGGCACGTAAATGAACCTCATATCTCCAAAGGAGGTCATTGAGCCAAATTAACGGACGTTTCCCGCCCAACAGCAGTCTCTAATACCTCTGGTAGATGGGGGAAGCATTATAGATACCTCTCAGCTAGTAGAGCCGGTCTCGCTGGCTGAGCGGGACTGATGGTAAGCACCAGTACCGGTAGGATATAGAGACTGGTAGAAATCATAGAGGGAAGCACAATGGACCAATACAGGTCTCAGTGCATGGGGAAACCCACCCTCTCCAATAACTAACTAACTAACTTAGCTATGTTCCATCGTCACAAACTTTTAGATCTTATTCCAAAAACCCAACAACTCTGAGTATTATACACCATCGTCAGAACCCTTTAGAACTCTAGCTGCGTGGCTGTCTGACATGACATCCTGCTGTGTTCTCCAGTTTCAATTTGTTGATCCGAGGCTGTATGGAGAAGCATCACATCCAACTTGTCTGTCTGCGACGCATCTTTCAGCCAACGCAAAGAAGGCAGCCAGTACTGTCGGGCTGTCAAGAAACTATTGTAGGACGTAGCAAGGTCTTCAGAACACATGGCCGTTCAGAGATGTACTCGTTTCTATGAAGACAATACGACCCCTACTGAGGGCGTTAAACTTGAGTGATGCCTCTGGGTTACCGGGGTCGAGACTGCCTATGTGTGCCATCCGTAAGATTTGTCTTTCATCCCCTCCCCCCCCCAAAAAAACCAGGCATTTAATTCATATTGTGGTGTCGTGAGTCATGACATCGTGGGTTGAACCCCAACATGCATTATGTTCTTCCGACACGTTGTTATACCCACCTACCAGAGTAAAACGCGGTGTCATAACACTGATTATCCATTATACACATCTCCATCGTCCCAAACATTTTAAATCTTATAAATCCTTTGAAAAATTAGAATGCCGGGCCCCGCTGCAGCCATCTGAATACATTGACGTTCCGAAAACCTCTCTCGTCAGGTATACAAAGTAGGAAATAGGCTGGATATAGGAAAGTTCCACTTAAAGGCAACCATATATGTTACTCGAGAACATTTTGTTTCAATGGTTATTTCAATGATGTCAGACGTCCAGATAAAGCAAAAAAAAATATTTATACCCAGTAGAGGAGATGCGAACCATTTTAAGCACCGAAAAAGGTCACCAGCTAATGTGGATACACCAACCTGACTGCCTAACACGTCAGTTTCTTACATGGAAGTCATCACGTGCCTGAGTAGCGCTAACTAGCCTGGGTATTCAGGAAAGGAATTTGTTACTGCATATTAGTATTGTACATTGTAGCATGTAGACCGGTTGCTGGGTGAAGGGAACACATTCCCACGGAAATGGTTAGCATACGAGAATGTCCGGTGTGTTGCCTACGCGGGCAGCGCCCAGGAGTTATAAGGAAGACAGTTGTGGGAACCAAGCCAGTTCTGTACCGGAGACCATAAAGAGAGGATCTGGGCGCGGAAGCTGAAGAATCTTCACCGTTAGAAGCCGTTACCAGGGAACGGCTGCTGAAGACACAACAGCCTAGAAGAGACTCAGCGTGTGCTGTGGCGATTTCTGAATTGTAGAGAATAGCAGTGGTGCTGTAATTACTTGCACTTCCAAGTTGTGTGTATAAGTGGTCAATAATCCAGTATCCAATCCAAAACCACCATCTTCAGCCTCTCTCTCACACACATACACACACACATACTGTGTGACAGTACGTTTTCGTGAAAAACTGCAGGCAACGGCCGAGGAATTTTCTTTTTCTTATTAAATATGTGTTGATGATTTGGAAAAGAAAAATCTGTACCACTTGCACGAATCAAACCCCGATTTGTCGGTCGTCCCTTCCGTATCCTAGTTACTATACTTTACCGTCCGGAGTGCACATATCGGTACAGCGATAGGTACGTAGTTTCGTCGTGGCCAAAGCGCACATATTCGTACACTCGGCAATTTAAACGCCGCTGGCAGAGGCGCGCGCACACGCCGCTACTAGAAGCGCACGCACAATCCTAAATAATTATTTTTGCATACAGTAAAATGCAAAGGACACACCTCTTGTGTTATCTGCTTGATGTATATATAGCCTCCGGCCCCGCGTCATCTAACTGAATGTCTCCTTTGTATGATACTCCTCGAAAGCATTAAAAATGCATATTCTCATATCATAATCTTCCTTTTCATTTTTAAATGATCTCGTCAGTAGCCAAATGCTCCGAAGGACTATAATAATATGACAATTTTCGGCTTTCCGTCAATTTCTGTATCGTTGTCTCTATAGTGAAGGAAACGAACAATGTGAAAAGATGGTCGCGTTTGAATGTGTTGAAGTAGAAGGAAGTGAGAAGTTGTTCAGCAGTTGACCAGCTGTCTCTTATTCTGGCTCTAATATCACGATGAAATGGAACTACGTTATTCGAATTCACTATGAAGTCACAGAGAACTGAATGCACACAGTATCTAAGCTATGACGTAAGCGTCTGGTTGCGACCAACTGCAGCTGCAAAGGAAGTGGTTCGGCATTCATGAAAAAAGGTAAGGTAAAGCTATCCCTGTAACATGCCGTGAGGGCCCATAGGGTTGTGAGACGTCGAGGCTCCCACATCTTCTCTAGACAAAAGAGACGTCGAGGTTCCCACATTTTCTAGACAATCGGTTCATAGATGGCGATGAAGTTGTCAGCCTTACGCGCCGGCCGCCCTTTACCTCGAGGAACATTCCTGGTACTCATTTCTGTTAGAGGCTGACTCGAACCCAGGGTCATAGTGCGGCTGGAAATATTAGGTCAATTGAAAAATCCAATGACCTCATCGGGAATTGAACCTGCGACATTCCGGCTTGCAGTATAATGCCTCAACCAACTACAGTATTTAAATTACTAAAGAAGTTTGTCATTCTCATCAATCGCATATGAAGACACTTTGAGGGGAAAATGCCGATTTTGTTAGACAAGTTGACTGTAAAGTTTAATATGTTGACTGTTTGGATAACGGGCTGTGTTCACTTAGAGATACATCGCATCCGTCATTTTACCATCACAGGTAAGTGACCGCCAGTCTTAAAAGTATCGCCGCAGGCAACGACGTCCATCATCAGGCTTACGTACCTGTTTCAAAGGAAGCCATTTCTTATATCAACGTTGCGAGATTTGGAGTTCTTAACCGTTGACTATGAAGTTTGCCGTCTTCTGGGATTTGTGTACCTCACATAAGACTTCCCGATTTACCAATTTCCGGGCTTAGGATCCAGTTGATTTAAATCACCACACTCAGTCCAGGACCTTCTGTCTTCTCGTCTCCCGTCTAAATACGTAAAAAAAAAAAATCGAATAAAAAAAACTAAATTTTGCCTCTGGTTCTGTATGGTTGTCGAATCTGGTTTCTGGCGTTAAGGGACGTATATAGAGTGAAATATTTGGACCGAAGAGAGATGAAGTGACAGGAGGTTGGAGAAAACTGCATAATGAGAAGCTTCATAACTTGTACTCTTCAAGTATAATTAGAATGATCAAGTCAAAGATGATGAGATGGGCAAAACATTTAGCAC
Organism: Cryptotermes secundus; assembly: GCF_002891405.2. Lineage (NCBI taxonomy): Eukaryota > Metazoa > Arthropoda > Insecta > Blattodea > Kalotermitidae > Cryptotermes > Cryptotermes secundus. The sequence continues at coordinate 1,746,954 of NW_019720162.1, forward strand.
GAATGAGTAAGAAGAGGAATGCTTATAGGATATTGGTGGGAAAACCAGAAGGAAAAACACCACTAGGAAGACCTACATCTAGGTGGGTGGATAATATTAAAGCAGTTCTTACAGAGATAGGGTGATGTGATGTGGACTGGATCGATCTGGCTCAGGATAGGGACTAGTGGAGGGCTCTTGTGAATACGGTAATGAACCTTCGGGCTCCATAAAATATGAGGAAGTTCTTGAATAGCTGCGTGACTGGCTTGGCTTCTCAAGAGGGGCTTAGCTCAATGAAGTTAAACTCGCTGAGAATTTTCGGGCTTACGACTCGAAAGTCGAATTTTGGGGCCTTGAACAGCTTCTTCAAGCTCAAGATCCCACTGACCATTCTCTCGGCGTCCTCAGAGAAGTCCAGTCCCTTCCAGAACCTCCCGTAACAAGAGATCTCCCTGAACACGACGGGGCGCTGGGGATATCGGATTATTATGAAATGTTAATTCAACTGTACACAGAATTTGAGAGTACTCGGGTAGCTCGTAACATGACCTTAACAATCCAAGTCGTATTTCTACGGCGGCACTAATTGTACCTTTTAAAGCATCAGTTTACTTATTTCTTCTTAATACTTCTCATGAACAACAAAATTATGGCGTAATAAGAATTCTAATATTGTGACGTGCATACCCATTGCTAGGCAACGACTTGGTAAACGATTTTTCGCGGAAGCAAACGCGGGCAACAGTGGGACCCCCAGTGCTAGACAAGGATCCGTAAACGCGCTTCTTTAACAATAAAGGCTGTGTTTTCTGCGTGGTCCGAGCCGAGGTGTTATAAAAGGACATAGTCAGTAGACGCAAGCAGTGTAGGGCGAAAATTCGAATTTCGAGATGCCAGCCTGCCGGGATATGAGCTTAGGAGCCGAGGAATTGAATTGAGTTGGCAGTTGCAGAACAATGGCAAGAAAGAAATTAGGCTATGCAAAGAAAACTTCATGTGTCGTTTTAGTGATGGTGAGTGTTATAAATCCGTTGCCAGGATATGACTAGTGAAGACTGAAGAGATTAGTGCGTGTGTAACGGTGGAAAGTGTGCAGATCAGCAGTAGTGCTGTAGAGTTGTGTGAATAAGATGTCAACAAATTCAATCATCCAATCCAAAACCCCGTCTATAGTCACGCCTACACGTGACAATATTGAAAACTGGGTCTAAGCCTTGAGATCCAGGAACTTAACCATACACCTCCCATTTTATAACGAACTGATCCAGATTTTTTGGACTTATGTTCCGCTTTTTATTACGTCGTTAATCTTGTGGTACTTTTGTGATATGATATATTACTGACGCTATGGAGAACTTTATATTCAGACATCCAGAATAATGGCGTTATCTCCCAGAAGCAGTAATATTTTTATATCAAACTATTCGCTTCTATATTTTGTGTATTCACCTTCAATGAACTGAAACGAATATTTATAACAGGCACTATTTCTTGACTTGAAACTAAGTCTGATGATGTATACTAGTGTCACGTGTAGGTTGGTAGGCGTGACGAAAATAACGGGTTCTAGTTAGGATGATTGGATTTATTAGCACCTTGGTTACAAGTTATCTTGAGCACACTCAATTACAGCGTTACAGTTATTCCACACACTATCAGTTCACCGTTGCACACGCACTAGGATTGTCCGTGTTCACTAGTCGTATCCTGACAACGTACATCAACAGACATTAGCACTTCAAACCACTATGAAGTCTTCTTGATATTTCCATCTTTAATCACTCTGGAATCTCGGAACTAATAATTCTTCTGGAGTCACTCTCTAGCTTACGACTGACAAATAACTGCCTTGAACGAATTGTCGCTCCTTTATATAGCCGCGGAACGGACATGGAACTACAGTATACACATATCACGTGATCGCTATCCAGCCAGTCTACTGGCGCGCCGGTCGGGTCCTCTATTGCTGCGTGTTGGACCGCGTTTATAGAGCTGTTGCATGGCAGAGCGTTGATCAATTTCGTTACAATAGCGTTGACATCGTTCGTTCAAACGTGGTTCTTTACTTGAGAAAGTGAGTAAAATGTAAAGCTATTCCTGTAGCAGGCCGTGAAGGGCAATAGGTTCGTGAGACGTCGAAGCTCCCACATTTTCTAGACAATCGGCTCATAGATAGCGGTGAGGTTTCAGCCTTACACGCCGACAGCCCTGAAGATTCCTGGTACTCATTTCTGTTAAAAGCTGAGTCGATCTCGGGGCCATAGTGCGGCTGGAAGGATTAGGACAGTAGAAAAATTCAATAATCTCATTGGGAATCGATCCCGCAACCCTCTGACTTGTAGCGTAGTGCCTCATGAGAGAGTGGGTGCAATTATTAAATAACCTCCTAAAAGAAAAATATTTGCAACATAAAATTTGTGTGATGTGTCTATCGCCGCAATATTATGAACATAATTAGGGGTGCGTTCGCAAAAATCGGCCTATGAACTCGGCCATGTCTCAGTCAGTCTCTCAGTCCACATGCAACAACTCGAGAATGATTGAATGGATTTTCCTGAATTTTGGTACTGGAGAGTTTTACTAAAGTTTCCCGATACATTCTAGTTTGGGTTACATTTGACAACAATAACGGCCAATTTACATGAAGACCTCCGCATGTCCCTGGCATATTTTGATCCTTACAGGCTAAATGGCCATTGGAATGAAAATTCTGTCGGGAAAATTTATACAGAATAATGAAATGCAGCTTTCACACTCAGTATAATTTTCCTGTAGGTCTTAGGGCGATTGAGATTTAAAGAAAGCGATTGTTATGCTCTAACAGAGCTAAGGCGCCGAAACTGTTACGCCATGCATATATATATATATATTTCCTAACTTGTTTCATCTATGCAGTGAGAAAAGTTTAGAATAAAAGAGGTGATTCATCCCGAATTTTTCTCAGTTAATATTTTAAACTCTCTGAATCCCGACACTATATAGAACTAGTGTAACACACGTGATAATTCAACGGGATGTTCGCGAGTTCCGGAGTAAGAAACCAATTACAAAAATTGACCTCCACCTTATTCACCTGATTTAGCTCCCTTGCGATTTTTGACCCTTTCCAAAATTAGAAAATGCCTTAACGGGACAAAGATTTGCTGACATTCCTGACATCCAATGTAACGTGATAACGTTACTGCGAGGTATTCCGGAAAACGATTTTCAAGACAGTTTCCGGCAGTGGCACCATCACCTCACGAAGTGCATATCTTCACCAAGAGAGTATTCTGAAGGTGACAGCAGCCGCTAGTGCACATGTAAGCAAATTTTTCTTTCACAGGTCCATTCCGGGAACTAAATTGTCGCACCTTGTAAAGCTGCAATTCTATGAAGTCATGGTGGTCCATGTCCTAATGTATGGAACTGACAAATGGGCACTAAATAGGACTGATAGAACATTTGATATATACTGTGACCCAAGAGGAAAGGTCAATACTCTGGAAGGTCATAGAATCGGTCATTCGAAGCAAAAAATCCCTGTATACGTATGTACACGAGTCCTATTCCAAACTGTTTCCGAGAGAGAGCTATTTCAGTGTGCAGTACACTGTACACTCTACAGACGAACAACACGCCATGTTCTCACACGAGTTGCACCGAGATAGAGCTATTTCACTGTACAGTACACTGTACACTGCACAGACGAGCAACACGCCATGTCCTCACACGACTGGCACCGAGATAGAGCTATTTCACTGTACAGTACACTGTACACTGCACAGACGAGCAACACGCCATGTCCTCAGACGAGTTGCACCGAGATAGAGCTGTTTCAGTGTGCAGTACACAGTACACTCTACAGACGAACAACACGCCATGTCCTCACACGAGTTGCAAAGTGTATTGATGGTGACGGTGGAATTTTCGAAAATGTATTATACTAGTAGATTCTAAACGGTTCTGGCGATGGTGGATAACACAGAATTACTGGGTTTCTGGACTTTTCTATCGCCCGGAATTCTGGAAAATAGAAAACACGATGGTTCGGAAACGGGATTTCTGGTGAGGAAGAAAGACACCTATTCAGTTGGGCTCCTTAGAAAGAGCTAATCTCAATCACTGGACAACTCCCGTCAGATTTGCCCAGCTATTTAACATAGGCTATTTCAGTGGGAGATAACAAGAAACCAGAAAATAAAAGTTGTGATAGAGCACGTACATGCGTGGAACTAGGATAGAAAAGGAGGTAGAAATTTTTGTTAGAAACCTAGCCGACAAAAAAGAAGTGCATGAGCACCAATGCGAAGAAATGGGGAAAAATTGTGAAGACATGTAATATCTACCACTAGTGCCATCTGTGAAGTAACCTGAACACTTGAGACTGGAACCTTATGGAAACGTATGAAAAGTCTGTCATGTCATACAGATCTACTCTGTGAGTTAGAAACCTCACTGCTGATGAGGGGTATCCAGATAGGAGAAATGTCCAAACTGGGTTGGCTGATTGGATTGGTTAAGCATGCCACATGGGCCGATACCTTATATTTCCTGTACCTGCTGTTACTTTTAATTTCCAAAATTCTGGCTTCATCCCAGCCTACTCTGTGACCGTCTTCATAGGCATGTAGGGCTAATTTTGATTTGTCTAGAAGACCCTGTTGGACATTGTGCCCATGTTCACGAAGCCGCATGGCTAGAGGCCTCCCTGGTTCCCCGGTATAGCTTCTGCCACTCACAGGGAATACTGTAGACGCACTGTGTCGTCTGTTGCGTGTCTCCTTCCGGCCTGGTTCTCATGAGTGTGTGTTTAGTTCTGAAGATCGTCCTGATGTTGTAGGGACTTCCTGTACGTTTGAACTTCTCAGAAACACCCTTCACATATGGGATGTACACAGAGCCCTGGGGCTTTTGCTCTTTATTCGGACAACTGCTACCCTTGGAGTTAACGACCGAGTCAATGAAACCTTGCGGATAACAGTTGAGCTGGAGACACTTCTCAGAGTGCCGATTTCTTTAACCAGGTCTTGTCGTTCTTGGCATATGGTGCAAGCTCTGTTGTGCAGACTTTGAATCAAACCTCTTTTCACATGCGGCGGATGGTTAGAGTTGAAGCTGAGGCACCGGCCAGTGTGGGTGGATTACTAGCGAACGGTGTTTTCTGTGCGGTCCGTGCCGAGATGTAAGCAGAAGAGTTAGTGAGGAATAAGTTCAGTCATATGAGATGAGTTGGTTTCGTGAGTGAGTTAGTGAGTTAGAGAACTCCTGGGGATCAGATTGAGTGCAGTCATATCAAATGAGTTGATTTGGTGAGTGAATTAGTGAACTGCTGGGGTTCAGTCGTCAGCTGTTGCTGTAAGCAGGGGATAATTTGGGAACCCAGAGGAAGGGGAACGTAGTTAGTTGGAAGCCGCTACCTAGCAATGGCTAGTGAAGGTGTGACTGTGGTCAGTAATATGCATGTGTGTAATAATGAATCGTAAACTGTAGTCACGCTCTATATCAAGAGTCCAATAAATCCGATAATCAACCCGAAACCCTTCTGTAGTAACACGCATGCGCGTGACAATACATAAGAAACATTAAGCGGTACGCAACAAATAAGATGCGAGACTTGCAGAATATTATTACGTATACATATCAAGTGTTCCTCTACTGCAAAAGGAGGCTCTTATACAGTACCATGAACAGATAAAAGGCCGTACTGAAACAGCAGAAATCAAATTTCTAAGAGTTTCTGAGCGCAGCCTCTATAACGGCAAGCACAGCAATACGATACGTGCCCAAGTGGGAAATTTACTTATCGAATAAAGTTTTTACAAGACTATAAGAACCAGTTGCATGAACGCTTACGAATGAGGCATAACAGGGCTTCCCAAGCATTTATGTAGTATTAACCTGCGGCATATACAGACAAACGTAAAGAAGATGGAAAGATTCGTTCTGAGATGGAACGGGCCTGAAGCTCACCTCACAGCTGATGGTGATACAGCTCTCTACAAAATGTAACAATCATTTTTGTTGCTTTTATAACAGTGGGGTGAGGCCTTGCCATAGCTGAAGCGGTTAGTCGCTGGCTTCCCACCGCGGTGGCCCGGGTTCGATCCCGGGTCTGTTCAAGTGGGATTTGTGGTGGACAAAGTGGCGCTGGGCCGCGTTTTCTCCGAGTACTTCGGTTTCCTCTGCCAATCTTCATTCCACCACATTCTTCATCATCAATCACACGGGGCAGGTACAATATGCCAATCAGTGGCCGCCGTGCCGAATGGACACAGTTGAACTCCACCCCCCACCCCCAATAAGCGAATTAAAAAAATTAATTAAAAACAGTGGGGTGAGATAGTGCCTTGGTAATGCAACCACAAATGTATTGTGACATGTTGC
>NW_019720162.1:1753309-1893809 GCF_002891405.2 Cryptotermes secundus
GTAACAGGATGACGTGGCACTCATTACGCAACAAGCAAGCACTGCAGCTATATAAGTGAGCTGCACGGTGGCTGCGAGTCAGTTATAAAGCAAGAGTCGCCGAGGTCAGTTGTATTGTGGCTTTTGGAGTGTACTAATTGTGATACTGCAGATAGCAGTAACCGTAAATCTGTAATTTGGGTGATTGTAAGTGCGAATGTGAAATAAAATTCGCTACATCGAATACATCGAGAATTTATTTGTCGCGATATACGCCCGATACGCGACAGTATCAACCCCTAATGACAGTTGGGTATGGAGTATTATTAGAATGATGTTTCATGTGGGGGGGGGAAGTTCTCGGACTAAAACCAGTCCCACCTGCAGCTGTGTACACCAGAAATCCCACATTGATTTTATTGGAACTGAGGCTCTCACAGTGAGAAGTTGGCAAGTAACAGCCTGAGCAATAAACAATGTTCCACTTCTGGATATTGTACGGTAGATATATGTCGACGTCTTGGAAGAACATACAGCCTCCATCTTCAGGGTAGAAATATTATTGTCTATTGAGAGGCGACTCTGCAAATGTCCGTAGATTCGAAAACCTTCTAACCAAGAAAATCAAAGTAAAATCTTCCGTGGCTTCACTCTTGTAGCCTAGAGACATATGTAGCATGTTTCTTCGAAACGTCGGTTAACATCTACCACACTATATGGCGTCACTTTCAAGAAGACAGTAATTCATTAGTGCACAGTGCTTAAAAAATTGATTCCGTCTTAGCTGATCAATACATTTCTTTTTTTGCTTTTCGCGCAATCCGAAAGTTCATTACCGTGTTCACAAAAGCATAATCTTCCCACCCTATACGTAGCCAGCTGAATCTAGACCACACACTCACACGACAATTCCTGAAGAGTAAGTCAAAATATGTTGCGAATTTGAGGCTCTCACTGTGGCAACTATGAAGATGTGACGTTGTGTAGTCTGGTAGTATACCGACGTTTCGAAGGAACGTACTGGCTTCATGCAGGAACCCGACATGAAACAGGCAACAAGCATAACAGTCTGCTTGTTTCTTCTTTTGTATGCAAGATATCAATTTCTACCAAGCTACACGGCGTCACATCCCAGAAGACAGAATCACGACCTTTGAGACTGACTTACCGCTGAGAGAGTACAGAGTGGCCGTCACTAGAGCTGCGATCGCGAACTTGTACTTCATTGTCGTCGGGCAAGATCTGCTGCTCCCTCTGATCTATTCACTGTGGCCGCTCTCCGCTGACTGACCGCTGCAACACGGCCCAGTTCCGTATTATATGTCTGTCTTCCGCAGTGCAATAACGGCGCAAGTCGATCAAATGACAACAAAATCGCAACGCGTTCTTAATTCTGTCATACTCGTCAAATTTAAACGAAAAGAACAACCAGTATTTCCACGTAAACACAAAACATGAATATAGGTAATCAAGTTACACAATCGTGCTTCGTACGCGGCAGGTCTTGAGTTCAATTCTTGAACAGAGGGTCCTTTATCCGCACTGTGATTTATTGTCATTGTTTCCAGTTCCTCCAATCAGATACTAGGATATTACTCCAAATTAAGCCACGACCACTTCCCACCATATTTCATTATTCATTAATCTTCTTTTTCCCCCTCCCTTTGACACTACAGCCCCAGTAGGCCTAGGCCTACCTCCATGAACTTCTCCGTTCACTTCGGTATTCCTGGATCTTACACGTTCGGTAGGACTCCTTGGGTGGGTGATCAGCTTGTCGCAAGGCCTCTACCTGTACACAAACACAGAAAAACGCACACACACAAACTAAATATCCATGCCCTGAGTGGTATTCGAATCCACGATCCCGGCTTCCGAGCGAGCGAAGACAGTTCATGCCTTAGAACGCTCGGCTACCGTGACCGGCTCATTAATCTTCTGGTGCTGTAAAATATAAGCCACAAAACAGCGCCGTCAAATAATCCGCAAATGAAAAATACAGAAAAATGTTGCGTTCTAAGGACTTACACTGAATATAGAGTACATAACAGTCACGAATCTACCGCAAAGCGTTTATTCACAGGAATACATTTCTGTTAATATTTTATACATATTTTGATAGAAATACTTTCGCTTGGTGGACTATCATTAGACACACAAAAGCTACAGTTCCTATTTTAAAATAAGCTGTTAAATCACAATAAATCCATGGCTCTACAGCCCGTTGTTGGACCTTGGCCGCTTTTCCAGGTTCTTAATCCTATACACAATCGATAGGACTCCTTGGAAGGGGGATCAGCCCGTCGCAAAGCCGCTATCTACACGCAGAACAACACAAACACTGAATAAATGCACACAGACATCCATGCCTTGAGTGGGATTCGAACCCACGATCTCAGCGTTCCAGCGAGCGAAGGCAGTTCATGTCTCAGGCCGCGCGGCCACCGTGATCAGTGTAAATCACCATCTAATTATATTTAATTCAGTTTTATGGCGCTGACTAAATAAATACCCTTAAAATACAGACATGTTTAGGGCAAAAATGAGCATCTGCAGGGAGTACCAGACATTCAAGGAAATTTCACACTTTACACACGAAATACTTGTATGTTTAATCACTCACTCATGGGGCTGAGCCCTTCTTGAGAAGGTGCCAACTGTGCAAGCTACTCAACAACTTCACAAAATTTTGTGGAACCCGAAAGTTCATTACCGTGTTCACAAGAGCCCTCCAATGGTCCCTATCCTGAGCCAGATCGATCCAATCCATACCGTCCCTACCTATCTCTCTAGGATCCATTTTAATATTGTCTACTCACCTACCCTTTGGTCTTCCCAGCGGACCCCTTCCTTCTGGCTTTCCTATCAAAATCTTATATGCATTCCTCTTCTCCCCTGTTCGTTCTACATACCCTATCATCTCATACTCCTTGACTTGATCATTCTAATTACACTTGTAGAAGCGTACACGTTGTAAAGCTCCTCATTAAGAGGTATGTTTTTTTTAGTGGGGGGTGGGGTGGAGTCCAACTGGGTCTACTCGGCACGGCGGCATCTGATTGGCCTATTGTACCTGCTCCGGGTGATTATGATGATGAGAATTTAGTGGAATGAAGATTGGCAGGGGAAACCGAAGTACTCGGAGAAAACGCGCCCCAGCGCCCCTTTTCCACCACAAATCCCACTTGACCAGAACCGGGATAACCCGGGCCGCCGCTGTGGGAAGAGAGCGACTAACGGCTTGAGCTATAGCGCGGCCTAAGAGGTACGATTTTTTTCCTTGGCACTACAGCCCCAGTGGGCCTAGGCCTACCTCCATGAACTTCTCCGTTCACTTCGGTTTTTCTAGATCTTACACATTAGGCAGGACTCCTTGGGCCGGTTATCAGCTCGTCGCAAGGCCTCTACCTGTACACAAACACAGAAAAACGCACACAAACATCCATGCCCTGAGTGGGATTTGAACCCACGATCNTAAAAAAAAGTAAATGAGATATACTCAGATAGTGATTTCATATCTTATTTTAACATAAAAAGTATATCGCCAAATTAAACCCAATCAAACTACAATTGTTAGCTTATATAATCTTCATTCACAATTAGTGCCTATATGAACAGGCCTCTGTAAAGGAACGGCGTCCATTCAACTGACAAGCATTTAGATGTATATCAGTATATTCGGCGTTCTGTTGTTTCCATGGTTACCGTAACATTACAACCAATTATCGCAATAGAAGCTACATAATATATGATAATTGTATCCTTGCCTGTAAATTCTAGGAAAAGTATTATCTTCCAGGACATAAAGCCGTGTAGTTAGAAAGAGTCCGCCGACGTTTCGAAGGAATGTTTTCAGTTTCAAAGAATAGGCCAAACAAAGCTCTGTTTGCCACATATTTCTTGCTTGTTTACGGCTAATAATTGTAGAATTCCTCGGGTTATAAGCCACGATTAAGGGAATAAAAACCACAAAATTATTAAAAAGAACAACAGTAATGTATCGTACAAAATGCAGACCAAAGCGTAAGGCGAACTGACTCAGTAACGCGATCTTTTTTTTTTTCGACTACTATATAAACACAGAGATGACCACCTGGTAAGCTGTTAATCTACGGTTCTTTCACAGAACTAACTTCATGGAGATGAGCCCTCTAGTGAAGCCGCCAGTTGTGCAGCTACTCAAGAATTCCCCAGCATTTTATGAAACTTGAAGATTTATTACCGTTTTCACAAGAGCCCTCCACTCGTCCCTATCCAGAGCCAGATCCGAGGCCCTTCTTGACATTTCCTAACAAGCTTATTTTTTATGATGAGGAGTTGTTATCCCCACGCCCAACCCCCAAGCTGGAGGACTGCTGAATGCTTATTCAATATATTCGCAGCTACCCTCCATATCTGGAGGGCGTCTCCTCCATCCGCAACCTGAGGTCGCGCCATGCCGTGCTGACAGGGGACCCACCTAACGTGAAGTTCTTTCACAGAAACTCTTAATAATCCTGGATCCTAATTACCTCCATGAAGTAGAAACCTTCTAGACATATTTAGCTATCCAGAAGACGGCAGCGGTAAGTTCCTCAGAAACGTCAGTGACAACCTTGCAGACCACAGTTTGAATGTGGGGCTGGGGCCGATACGCCCTGATAGGGTTACAGGCCCAAAGCACTAACAGGTGAGGTCTTTAATATTATCACGTGAAGGAGTGATTCTCGACGGGGTTTTGGATTGAAACTACAGGTAATTATAACAGTCTAACGGAAACTCTTGTCCCTTTTTTATAACATCTCGGCACGGACAATGCAGAGAACATCATTCCTGTTGCTGTAGCATCGTTGCGTTCATGTCTATTTGGGTTCCCACGTTATCGCTACTCAGCCAAGCCACTGGCGCGCTGATGGCTACCTAGCAACGGCAGTTTCTCTGGCTTCACATTTCCTGCTTTAAGCAAATATGCCACAATATCGGCCTTACTTCTGCATGATATTTCAGATCCTTACTGCGATGGCAATATGGATTACAGTCCTCTGCTGCCGTCCAGCCCACTGAATCGCAATTGAAGTTTCAGAAGAATGTGCTACCAAAATAATTGTCGATGTTTCGGAGGAAGGTGATAATTACATTTTCAGAATATACGGAGTCAGAATTTTCTTCTGAAATGCCGATAACAATTTAACAGACTTCACAGCATCACATCCCATGGTAATTTATCTGGTAGCTATGATTTCCATTACAGTGGAAGAACTAATGACAGGAAGAGAAATACAACGAAGCTCTTCTCACAAAGTAGGAGAGAGGGTCAGTAAATAGGTCACAAATGAAGGTAAAACAGCTGTAATGCAAGTAATAGGTTTCCTACATGTATCACAAAGTAGCAGCATTGACCAGCTTCATGACAATCTACGTAGCAGACGCGCATGCGCATTTTCAGAGGATAGTTTCAGTAGTCAAAATGGCAGCCGTGCTTGATGAATATGCTACCGAAGAGCAGCGTTGTTGTCCGCTTTTCTTGGAGGAGGAGTGGGCCAAAGGACTCAATGCAAAAGGATATTCATAAAGACATGTTTCCTGTTTACGGTGGAAAGTGTTTGTCTCGTAAAGCGGTTCACAAGGGCGTGGAAAACGTTTCGCTGATGACGAAGAGGTTTGAAACGGAGATGCGGAAGAGGTTGAAACAACAGTCAAAAGATTTATAATCTGCGGGTTTTGACGCACTGGTAAAGCGATGGGACAAACGTATCAAAGTTGGTGGAGGATATATCGAGAAATAAATATTTTCTCCAGGTTCGAATGTTACATGTTTTACGTTTTATATCCGTTTGTGACAAATCCACTGAGTCTACCTCGTAAATGTAAGGTAGAGTAGTAGCCACATTCTGAGCCTCAGTAACAAACGTGGATGCTTCTGTTCGTTATACAGATAGTTTTCCAGAAACTTCTCGGGCCTTGCAAGGAGCACGTGGCCTCAGCCTGAGAGATGAGAACGCTTAGTACGTCGGGGTACAGGACCTGAACAATACTCAGTAGCCTGGGTATTCCTGAATTTGCTGATTTACATTTCATGAACCACTATGGAAAAGGGCCGTGAAATTTTGATCTTCTGATTAATTTAGTGGCATAATTTAGAATGGCAATTTGGGAACATTTAGAACAAGACGATTGGCCCTATAAAGCACAATGGTTAATGTATTCACCACCTGCATTAACATACAGAAACTGTGAATTCTACCAACAACGTGGGGTTCGTATGGTTCTCACAAGAAAGCGAGATTATTTCCCTAAACAGCGTTGACCGGTTGGTCTTTGTAGCGGAGACGTAATGTGTTTCCTGTGAGGTACGAACTAACCTTTTATAAAACATTAAGAAAAAGCAACCTTCAAAAGATTAATTTTGATTATTATAGTGCAATATAGCAACAAACTGGAACTTGGGAACCAGGTCAGCGTCTATTTGAGGAAAGGGGATAACCCAGAAAATCTGTGCCGGGAGTACCGGAAGTAACACCTTCCTTATACATAGTATTTCCGGCCAACAGTCCGGGAACTACAGCATATGGAGGTCTCTTCATGCTCCCCCAACAAGTGTGATGTTGATTTGTCATTAAGAATACAGGTATTATACATTTTTATGATAATACATAACTTACGAACGAGGATTCGCTTTGAAATGAATGAGAAAAGAACAACTTCCGTAACAAACTTTGTTATCAAAATTTATTTTGAACTCGTGGGCATACCAAATGTTAGCCTATGCGCTGAAGCCAACAGCTGATCCAAACAATATTAAAAATTCAATTCCTACTTCACAAGAAACGCTGCGTCTCCATTACAGAGGCCAATGTCTTTCTGACTTTCAGTGAAAGGATCACTTCTTACTGTGATAATCATATGAAACGCACAGAGACACTGTATCAGCAAAATGCATAGGTTTTGTGAAAAAAAAACAGCGGGTAGTACATATTGTGACGGAATACGGCCATTTGCTAGGCAACGGTTGGGTAAACACTGCCACTGATGAGCAACTGCTCAGAAATCATGTTCCCTCTACGACGAAGAGCAACGAACGAGTCACTGCCAGGTAGTAATACCCTAAGCACAAGATTCGTGGCAACAGACAGAACAACAGAGGACAATTAACTCTTCGACATGGTGACTTACATTTTGGCTGCGTGAAAGTGATAAAGGTGTCAGAGATTCTTCAGAGATTCATAACCCAGTGCTTGACGGTATAACCAGGCCACACTGTTCCTGGGGGATATAAATAAGGGACCTGGCCCTCCAGGTTGGGGGAGTCTCGAATCTGAGACGGTAAAATATGATCATGAATCCTGCGGGACTCGGACCAGACAATGGCTGCGCTGGCGCAGACCAGCAGCAATTGAAGCGACAGTCCAATCCTCTCGTCAGATAATATGTTACATAAAGACTATAACCGTAAGTGTACAGCTGGACAAAAAGAATGGTCGTGATCTCAAGGGGCTTGGCGCCAAGAAGAACTGATTGACGGTAAACCGCCAGTCGTAAAGTAAAGTAAACCTGAATGTTCATTAATCTGTTCACAAGAGCCCGCCACTGGTCCCTATCCTGACCCAGTTCGATGTAGTCCATACCAATCCATCCTATCTCTTTAAGATCTATTTTTCTCACTTCTATTAAATTATGTAATTGTCTGATTTGACTTACTCCCATGGGACTCGTTTCCAGGCACTATTGAAAACAGCGAAATACCCCAGTCAGGACATCTGGTCTCTGGGTCCAGATCTGAACCCAGGATTTCTCGAAAACTGAAGCAGAGGTTGTACCCCACGACTGTAGCGGGCGAGTAACCACTGCTGAGTGAGTAAGCAGGCCCAAATTGCAAATTCAGCAGTGTTCTTGTCAGGTGCACCCCCATAAAGCTCATGGATTTGTACAGAGAATCAAACATGTTCATTAAAGTTGTTCCTAAACTGATACCTGAACCCCCCCCCCCACCTTTTGGTCAAGCTAAACTGGCAAATCAATACATCAATACGAAAATGAAACTACTAAGAACCAATGCACACATATATGGTTCAATCGAACATGTCAAGTGGCTTCTAACTGTATTGATGTAAAGGTGTCCCTCTGATGATGGTCTCAGAATAAAGGCACAAATAATTTAAATAAGAACAATCTTCACCAGTCACACTAGACGGAGCTGTTTAACTTTTCATGACATTATTAGTGTGACGGGCCATAAAACCGAGATTAACGGCCGTGGGGATCCGTTGCACTGACCACGCGACACCCTCTATCCGCAAAAGTTGGCACTAACTTCGCCGATAAGCGGCGGTCGCTCGGTCAGAATAGTTCACTTGCGGACTACGGGCAACGGAGTTTTTTTTTTTTTGACGTGCCAGAATGAAACAAATCAAATTTCCATTCGGGGTTTCCCTCCCTTAGACAGGTCCCCTGCCGTGGCTAACAAGTCCTGTTTACGCGCCACGTCTCTTATCAGATGCTATCTACCTGGCCTGTGGAACCTGAAGTCAGAGCCGCACTCCTATAGTTGTACTGTCTCTTGCGAGATTTCCAACTCGCTACCTTTAACAACGGAAGAAGAATGCTGAAAATTCCACAATACATTACGGCAGGAACTCTTATGCGTATCTCCTGTGTCGCGGTCAAGAGGACTCGTGCGTGTATTCGGGGCAATGGACGGCACTTCCAGCGTGTCTTGTGAACACTCGTTTATGTTTTACAAACAACGTACACGGGTCGAGAAGTCGGTCAAGGGTTCCTGCCACCACGACCGCCTTCTTGCTCTGTGCATAGAGCTCGTGGCCACGATAAAGATAAACTGCTTTGGAACTCGGTTTAAGAGCGAGGGAACACTAAGGAAACTGACAACCGCAACGCAACTGCAATTTCCAAGAAATGTTATCATACTGAGTTGAACACGTGGAATTGAACTGAGCTACGCAAACTGAGGAAACGGCAAAGCGATTTCAACGCAACTCCCAGGTAACTGAGGAATCCAGTCTTCTCTGCGTTGTCACGTAGTTTAATAGTGTCGTCTGTTTAAACGTGCTTCTGTGATTCATGTGCAGATGGCATGAAAGTCTGACCAAGCTGCTAATTTTGATTTTGTGAGGTTAATTTGTATATATCACAAATGCCACACAGACTATGCTAGGCAGGACAACATAGATTTGGCTTGAGAAAAAATTTCACATGAGATGAAGGAGTCTGGTTCCTTTTTGTTTAATTCGCTTAGTGGGGGGGTGGGGTGGAGTCCAACTGGGTCCACTCGGCACGGCGTCCACTGACTGGCCTATTGTAGCCTGCCCCGGGTGATTATGCTGATGGAGAATTTGGTGGAATGAAGATTGACAGGGGAAACCGAAGTACTCGGAGAAAACATGCCCCAGCGCCACTTTGTCCACCACAAATCCCACTTGACCAGACCCGGGATCGAACCCGGGCTGCCGCGATGGGAAGCCAGCGACTAACCGCTTGAGCTATGGCGCGGCCTCAAGTTTAAGAATAAGAGAAGTCAGATCTAAGCGCCATCACACGTCTTCATAACGCAGTTCTTAATCAAAAGCACAGCAGAAAATCTTTGTATCTGAGGTAAAGTCTGTATGTAGCAAAGAACTGACAGCAACCAGAGAGACAACAGGATGTTCCAAGCAGAACTCATAAAACCCACTCTTAAAACTGGAAGATTAATCTTGTGTTGATCAAGTCTTTCTAGCTTATCTCACTCGTATTCACGATACACTAAAACAGAATACTACTCGCCCATTCGTGACCTACTATGTAATGTAAAGAAAGCTGTCTTCTGGGCTGTAGCGCCATGTAGACACTGTATTAACCGACGTTTCGGAAGAACGTATCGCCTCAATCTTTAGGGTAGTCTGCCAGCACGTGCTCAAGCTGGTTCCTATCTCGCGGATTTCTCTTCTACCCTGAAGATGGAGGCGATATGTTTTACCGAAACGTCAGTTAACACAATATCTACACGGCGCCACATCCCAGAAGACAGCTTTCTTCATAGTCACGGCCGTGGAATAATGTACTTTCAAGAAACTTATAAACACTTCACGATTCGTTGCTATGGTAATCTGCAAATAAATAATGACAATGATCAATTTACAAGCTACAAAATTTATATAATTAGTGGAATGTAGGCCTTTTGCTAGGCAACGACCGCGAAATATGCGAGTATAAAACAGTAACGCCTCCATAAACAAGCATGCTTAAAGGGCAACTGCACTGTAACAGAGGAACGGTGTTTTCTATGCGATCCGTGCTGAGATGTTACAGTCAGTGAAGTGCAAAGCATGTTTAGAGGGCAACTGCACTGTGACAGAGGAACGGTGTTTTCTATGCGATCCGTGCTGAGATGTTACAGTCAGTGAAGTGCAATGGTTGGTGTGAGAGCAGGAGAACACCGTTTTGAGACGGGATCGAATACCTCCACCGCAGCCCTGCGAGTCGTAGGAGGCGACGAAAAGGGAGCCCAGTGCCTGGGGGTACAACAGGGCAGCCCTCTTCTGGGGGGCAAACACAGGGATATGGCCCGAAAATTTGGGAGAGTCCTGAATCTGAGAGAGAAAATGTGGTCATGAGTTCCGCGAGACTCAGACCTGAAAATGACTGCGCTGGCGAGGGCAGCAGTAGTTGTAAACGACAGAATCGACCTCTCGTCAGAGGGAGCACCCAACATTAACGACCCCGCAAATGTCTGACAGTGATAAAAATCTAGTCTTGGGCCCCAGACGAGTGCTTGACACAAAAACAGACTGGCCGACTGACCGTCAGTAATAACTTAACTTTGATTTTGAGTCACAGTTAGTGAGAGGCAAGTTGAGGACTAGATGTGGGATGGTAGCCAGCCGGCAACGGCATAAGCACGGAAGACGAGGACATTGTTGGGATCCGCTACTAGGCAACGCCTAGTGAAGATGAACTGAGAAGACAGTGTGCACTATGACTATTAGTCGGCATGTAGGGCTGACAACCTCACCACCATCTGTGAGCCGATTATCTAGCAAATGTGGGAATCTCGACGTCTCACAACCCTATGGGTCTCCACGGCCCCTTAGAGGGACATCAGTACCTTTTCTGCTAATTACCTGATAATGATAGTGTTGAATACAATGCTGACAGCGCAAATCACAAAGACACATACAGATGAATAAATAATTGCACACATTGTTAGCCCCAGCACAAAGTGAAGGTGAGTGGTCAGCTTTGTAGCATGTGTCTATTATTTAACGACGCTGTTTTCGCTCCGACTAAATAGAGTCGAGTAGTACGATGACGAAAGACTGACGAATTTGAAATGATAGCTAAGGAAGCATCCGTCGCCTCATTGACTTACTATTCTGGCATTTTCTGGAGAGACTAAGGAAAGTCACGAAAAATCAGCCGGGACAGCCGGCATGTCCCGGCCGAGATCCGAACCAGGCACCTCCAAATACAAGTCTAGCACGTTATCTCTACACCAGTTTCTTCGGTGTCAGCTTTGCGCTACGTCCGTTTTAACCCCAGGGAAATGAGCCCCGGTAAACATTTGATAAAGACTGGGTGGAGCCCACAGTCGGTCTGGGATGTTGCTTTGGAGAAGACAAAGATTTCGGCACAGCCAAGAATAGAACCCCGGCCCTCCAACCTGAAGCCAGTCATTATGGTGACTGAGATACTCCGGATAATAATAATAATAAATGAACAAGATAAAGAAGACATATTTGTCCCTTTGCTTAATTATACACAAAGATATGACGGTGTGTGGGGATGAAGGAATAGCTCCACATATTTTTAATTTAGCACTACAGTCAAACTGCGATTGAATGCTACTCTGACCAAATCCGTGTGACATATATATCTATCTATCTACGGCTCTAGAACCCTTTGCAGGAACTCCGCCGGTTTTTCAGTTTCTTAATACACAGTCGGTAGCACTCCTCGGACAAGGAATCAGCCCCTCGCAAGGCCGCTACCTACATACAGAGCAACACAAGCACAGAATAAACGAGACGCACATCCATGCCTTGAACGGGATTCGAACCCACGATCCCAGCGTTCGAGCGAGCGAAGACAGTTGTCTTAGAACACGTGGCCGCTATTATTGTTATGAGTGTGACATAGCAAGCCTCAACTAAAAGGAAGCATGTAGTCCTCTTATCTGATCTCCACTTCCAGCTCCGGCCACGTTAACTCTGAGAATAGGAAGCTGTATGGGGCCCAGAGATTATCTGAACGCTGTGGTGAGCAGAACGATTTCAGCCTCAGTCGGGAATCTAACCCCGGCCACTACACCTGTAACAGTTCACTACAGCAACCGAGCTACCCTTTCTGATTTATCTGAATGCAGAATTAGAAATCATCTCACACTTAGACTCCTTATGTTTGGAATCTGAGGGATTGCATTCGATAGACCGAGAATTTCATTACTGTCGTGAGTTCCGCAAAAGAAGATTCTGGGATATTATTCCTTTACAGGTCACGTGTGTTACTTTTCTCTCTTCGCGATGAATGTACACACTCATTACCGCCTTAGCAGAACCTGACAGAGCAATAGCAAAAGTGCTGTACAATGGTGAATTCGAGAGAAACCGTTCATTTAGTGTTGCTGCATTTCCTATTCACTCTTTCGCAGAGTCATGATGTCACACTTTGCAAAAAAGGGAAATGATGAAACTCTTGACAAAGGGATCCTGAACTTAACTTCGCAATTTCATAAGAATAAGAAATTAGGTCAATTTTGTTCATCCATGTATCTTTCATTTAACGATGCTGCCGGGAGCTCGCATGAGAGGACGATTAGTGAATGCTGAATTGGAAAAAGACGTGGTCATTGCCCATTTTAGGGTACTAACTTATGAATTCGACTATAACTACTGAGGAAATCAGCGAGAAATTTCTTTCAGAATAATACATTTCATGTTCTAGATTCGAACCTCTTGAATTCCATGTCAGAAACTTCACGGCTTGTGCCTGTTTGGTCAGTAGTTTTATTTTCTTGCGGTGGGGTGAGACTGAATCCACTTGGTACGTCGGCCAGTAAATGGCCTACTGTACCAGCCCCGGATGTAAGATGATGAATGTGGAGCAGTCAGTGGAATAAAAATTGGTAGGGGAAACCGCAGTGCTCGGAGAAAACCTGCCCGTGCCACTTTGTCCACCACAAATCCCACGTGACCTGACCTGGGCTCGAACCTGGGCCGCCGGGTAGAGAAGCCGGCGACTAACCGCCTAAGGTATGGCACGGCCTTGGTTAGTAAATACAGTTAGGGACATTTATTTTGGCCGGCCAAGAACATTCCATCACCAATGCTAGTCTGTCCGGCTACCTCTCGCTACATTCTCAACTGCCACACTTCTCAGAGTGGAAAAAATGAAGTGACCTTGTCGGCCAAAAGAAATGTCTCCTACTATAAGTGAATATTACTGTCTTCCGAGGCGTGACGAAGTATAGTTTGGTAAGTCATTGTGACTTCTCGAAGTAACGTCCTGTCCCTATCCTCCTTCAGGACAGCCTGTTCAATTAGCTGTACAACATATACGAGAGATTGTTAGAGATTGAATCGACCCCAGGGTCATAGTGAGCCTGGAAGAGTTAGGTCAACTGAAAAATCCACTTGCCTCATCGGGAATCGAACCCGTGACCTTCCGGTTTGTGGCATGGCGCCTCAACCAACTAGGTTACCGCGTGCCCCTGGTATTGATGGCCCTCTATAAAGTGGTCACCAGACTAAATCATCCCATTTTTTCAGCAGTTGGTTTTTATTCTGGTGCCAAGAGGCAAGATCGAAGGTAGGGCCGCACCATAACTCAAGCGGTTAGTCGCTGACTTCACACTGCGGCGGCCCGAGTTCGATCCCGGGTCTGCTCAAGTGGGATTAGTCGTAGACAAAGTGGCGCTGGGGCAGGTTTTCTCCGAGTACTTCGGTTACCCCTTGCCAATCTTCATTCCACCAATTGCTCCACAATCACCCTCACCTATCATCTGGGGCTGGTACAATAGGCCAGAAGTGGCCACAGTACAAGGGACTTAGTCCCACCCCACTAGCAATAAAAAAAAAGTACTGATTCTATTGATTGTTGGCCGTTCCGTGGCCTATAAACGTAAACTCCGACAATAATTTAGAATCACTCTGGTAATTCCCGGAGGATGAAGCGGAGAGAACCGAGGTTAATTATGCACTGAGCTATACCGCACACCTCAACTACTCTGTAAGACTTCATGATGTGATTCTTAGTTACGCACTGGCATTACTTTACAAAGGAACCTTGCGGTCGAATGGGTCACACTTCTGCTTCGAAATAGGGAGATCCCGCATTCAAATCTCCTAGCAAATGGAAGGTGATTACATAAAGTCGGGCCACGACCGCTTCCTTCCACATTCTTTCCAGTCCATTATTTACTAACATCTATCTATCTACCTATCTATCTATCTATCTATCTATCTATCTATCTATCTATCTATCTACCTATAACTCTACACCCCTTGTGGACCTTAGCCGCTTTCTCAGTGTTTAATCCTGTACACAGTCGGTACGACTCCTTGGACGGGGGATCGGCCCGTCACTAGGCAGCTACCTAGACACAGAGCAGCATAAACACAGAATAAACGCACGCAGACATCCATGCCTCAAGTTGGATTCGAACCCACGGCCCCAGTATTCAAGCGGGCGAAGATGGTTCATGCCCTAGCCACAGTGATCGGCTTACTAATTGACCTATTGACGCTAAACAGCAAGAGTTACAGATTATGCCGCTAAATAAACCAAAAACAAAATAACTTTACTCTGATTATTAGGTTCTTCGGCTTTGTCCATAATCCGGTATTCTAAAGCACATTAAACGAAACAAAGTTTCGGAAAATGGTCTGTTTCCGTCCTTCGGTGAAGAGGTGGGGGACGACTACTTTGCTGGATCCGTTAGAAAGAGCAAACCTCACTCACTGGATAACCTGTGTCGGTATAAAGTAAAAAAAAAAATGTGAAGTCCCTGTGCTTAACTGAGCACTATGCCACGAAAACGTATGGGGGACAGGATGTGTACATCCACGCTTTCTTTACCTCGGCACTAGTTGCAGGTGAGTGGTCAGCTTCAAGCCCCGTAAACAGTCCCCAGCACCCATTGGATAGGAGGCTGGGTGGGCCTCAGAGCCCGTATGGACGACGAGGAGCCAACGAAATTCTTGACCTTACCGGGACTCGAATTGCGACCCCAAGCTTTGTTCCACAGATGGCGCTAGCGAGACTTATATATTGCTATAACATTAAAATCTTCAAATAATTCTTATGCATTGATATCGATGGATCTGGTTGCTGGTTTTATATGTTGCATCTATTTCAACTTCCTTCTCTATCTTAGTTTCAGGCCTGTACATGCATCATCACAATTTCTGCTGAACATTTGCTTCTTATCTGCTGCGGACAAAACCTGATCTCAGCTGTGTATGTAACTGTAGTTAGGCTGGCTCTTTCTAACGAATCTAAGAAAGGAGGTGTGTCCCACCCATCACTTGAGGATGAAGACAGATCCAGTGACCAAAATGTTGTTGTTTAGTGTTCCTTAGAATACCGGAAGATAGGCAAAGTCCAAAAACTCAGTAAT
Source organism: Cryptotermes secundus (assembly GCF_002891405.2). Classification (NCBI taxonomy): domain Eukaryota; kingdom Metazoa; phylum Arthropoda; class Insecta; order Blattodea; family Kalotermitidae; genus Cryptotermes; species Cryptotermes secundus. Next base: position 1,768,878 of record NW_019720162.1, read on the forward strand.
CCGGAGCGCTATAAACTATCGTCAAGACCCTTTAGAACTAAATAACTTTACTTCGTATAAAAGCTTAATCAACTCCGTCCAGTGTGACTGAAAAAAAAAGTTTTATTTTTCTTTATTCCTTTTTAATCTTTCATCCTTGGCATGTTTCGGCCTGAGAGACCATCTTCAGAAGGATATATCAATACAGGCGGAAACTACTATTACAATGTGATTGGTCAATATCAATACATGCATACAGTATCATCACAATGCCATGAATATAAAATCTGACCCTTTAACAATTACAGCGACGTACATGAACACGTTAAAATATTTATAAGTTACTACAATTAGTCTGTTTACAAGTGTGGTTTTAAAAAAAGATTTTGATAAAATTGCCTCTCTTTAAAGGAAGTTGAGTATCTACCATCTCGTGGTTCCGTCGTTTGGTGAATAGGATTCTGCACAACGGAGTTGAATAACCTTTTATAATATTGCTAGTGTGACGGACCAGGATGAACCAAATCAACTTTACTTTCTCAGGATTTGAAAAGAATATGACGTTGTTTCTAATCCAGTCTACTGAGTTGGTTCAATATCGTAGGATAATGCAAAAATATCCGTCTTTCAAATGGCGTATATGTGACACGAATCTGAGCAGTGGTTTACTTCTGTGAAGAAAGAAGCAAAAGTGACACCATTCCTATGTATGTATGTAGCTTCGTCATTCTCAATAATTGGCAGACATCTCTCGCACGACGCCTGAACTACTGGTCTGGTTACTTAGATCTCAGAGTGAGGCTTTGTCGCTGCTGAATCTAGGACCGATGATTATGATATTAATGGAAGGAAACTGGGAGAATTAGCTACTGAATTCAGTTCTTTCGTTTGGACATTTTATTTCTCATGAAAAGTTTAATTTTACTTATTGTAGTTGCTCAGTAGATAGCGCCTAAAGGGATGTAACCATAAACTAATGGACTAATACAACAAAGTCTCATAACAGGAACCTTTACAAGTCTCAGGAAATCAACCATCACTGAAAGAAAATCGGAATTGAGGTTATGTTTATAATGAGATGACTTTCTTCTTTCTTATCGTACTCTACAAATAAGTAGAAAGACGTCTCTTACCTCGTAAGTAATAATATCACTAAAAATTCAATAGTTCCAGGATATCACAATTTGGAATATTTAATTATTCTGGATCACGGAATACACATGTTTAACGCGGGGACAACTACGCCGTTATGAGGACAGTTGAAGAACTAGCATTTGCAACACTCTACAGTAGAGCGTAGCATCGTCTTGCGCAGATATGACAGGGTTTTATATCATAAGGTCTCAGACTACATACAACTACAAACAACGAATTTTCTCCCAAAGCTGTTGGAACAGCTATAACGCCACGACTTCGTCCTCAGGGCCTTGATATGGAAACCGGGAAGGGAATATAGGTATAAGGCAAGGATATTGAGTTCAAAGATATATGTGATCTCAAGAAAAGCGAAAAATTTATATATAAATAAAACAGATTAACAAATTGATGTAACGTTGAGAGACCACCCTTGTGATCTAGTGGTCAGAGTTCCTGGCTACAGAGCTACCTGATTTTCGTAGAAATTGTAAGGTCTGACACGGGGTCCACTCAGCCTCATGAGGATAATCGAGGAGTTATTTCAAGGAAATAGCGGCTCCGGTCTAGAACACCGAGATTAACGGCCGTGGAGATCCGTTGCGCTGACCACCTGATACCCTCTATCCTAAAAAGTAGGCACTAACTTCGTCGACAAGCGGCGGTCGCTCGGTCGGTATAGTTCGCTTGCGGACTAAAACCAGGAAGTTTGTTTGTTTGTTTGTAACGGCGAGATAAAAACTCTGACATTACGCAATTACTGGTTAGCACAGCAACGAATTTTCTGCAGTTAACGCGCTGCGCGAACACGAACTATGTAGAGGTCACTGAAAAGTGAGCAGTCTTTTGTTTCAGTGTATTTTGTCGTGCGCATTGATAATATAAAGGAGACGGTTCACAATTATTTGTTATATTCATGGGAGTTGCCTTTCCAAATCGACCTCAATAACATCGATAACATGTAGGACTGGAAAGGAATACGAGGGAAAGCAGGGGCAAGAATATTCACTTCTCCATGTAATCCAGACCGGCTCTGGGGGCCACTCAGCCTCCTATCCAATGGTTACCGAGGACTTTATCCCCGGGGATAAAGCGGCCGGGAAGTGAAGCTGACCACTCACCTCCAACTAGTGCAGAGGTCAAGAAAACGTGGTCTATATCTCCATTCCCCCATACGTCTTCATGGCTTAGTGCTTAATTTGTTAAGCACAGGGACAGCTTTAACTTACTTTTCTTTTTCGAAATTATGATTCAGTTTGGTTCATAACTGACGGAATGAATCCGCTAACCCAAAGCGATCAGCAGGTCAGCGTCTGTTTACAAGTAAAATGACACACTTGAGCTAAGTGACCCACCCAGTAGCGTGACGGCTTTGCACTCGCGACCGCATCCATTTGAACTGAGAATTATAATGAGTGTTCCACTGCTGAGAAGGATCCAACGTTCCCTGCCGCTGTTTCCAAGCAGCATAACAGTTCTTGAAGATGTCCTCAGTTCGCGCAACGAACATGTGAAGAACTGAATGGTTTCAGAAATAATTTAATGCCACTGAAACCACTTTTATAACTTAACATTTATGAAGCAGCGGACATGTGACATTTGCTTTTAACATTAAAAAACTGTGACGTATCGACCCACTGCTACGTAACGGCTCGATAAACACGTTCCCGCGGACAGACACTATTGGTTAACAGCCTGTTGCTGGGTAATGCGTACAACAATACACGATAATAGTGGACATTCCTTGCTCGGTAACGGACCAATAAACATACATTCTAGGACAACAGAAGAAGGGTGTTTTCCGTGGGGTCCGTGCCGAGGAAATATAAGGGAGTCGGATTCCGAAGCTGGCAACTGTATGAATACAGTGGAGTACATGAATCACAGAAGAGTAGGAGGAGTTGTAGCAGTACAACGGATAATGAGAACGGAGCGTGGTCTAGTGAGTTGTGAAGTTTGTAGTCTAGCGATAGCGCTACAGTTGATTGCGCTTAAGAGAGACTGCAAGGAAAGGTGTTAATAAATCCAATCATCCATCGAGAACCCGTTATTATTTAGTGAAGGAGCCATAAACACATGATAATATTCTGCATTTTGCAGACACAGTGTTTTATGTTTCCGAAACAGCAATGACTAATTCCATGAATATCATTAACTGATGATTTGTGTTAGAAAGAAATTCGGTTCTTAATTAGTCTTTAGATCAACAAGATTGAAAATGATAAGCACTATCTTCTGATATATAACGCAGTGTAGTCTAGTGATCTGAATTGAAATTCGAGTCACAAATTTTAAATGTTGACATTGTGTTTTGTGATAGAAGCTTGATACATTATTGAGCGTGGGCCTGAATAAGATACAGGATCGAATAAGTGAGAAGACGAATGTGATTGCGTGTAATTATACAACTGTGTTCGTACACCTGAGGATGACCTCTTGAGGTCGAAACATGTAGTGTAATAATAATAATAATAATAATAAAAATATGTTGTGTGGTCGGTAAAATTGACTCTAATATTGATTAAATACACAACAGGATGCAAGAAACAATTAAAGCACTGTAGTCCGTTGAAAGTCAACCGACGTTTCGGAGGAACATATCGCCTATATCTTCAGTGTACAATAAGCCGAGCAAGATACCAGCGTCAAAGCAGGCGCCAAGCCGGTCAAAGTCAATTGACTTTCAACAGACTACACGGCGTTATATCCCAGAAAATAATACCGTTTATAACCACCGCTGTGATAACCTCAAATCCTACAGGATTGAAAATGTTGAAAGATCAGAATGAATCATTCGCACGTAACTTTACAGGACTCAGCATTCTTGTATCGTATTTATAAGATTCAAATTTCAGTAGGCATATAATATCCTAGGGAGAACGCGGTAGCGTATTTGGTTGAGGCACTATGTTACAAGCCAGAAGGTCGCGGGTTCGATTCCCGATGAGGTCACTAGACTTTTAAATTGATCTAATCCTTCCAGCCGCAATATGACCCTGGCGTTGACTCAGCCTCTAAGAGAAATAAGAACCACGAATCTTCCTGGGTGTAAAGGGCGGCCGATGCGTAAGTTTGAAAACCTTACCACCATCTGTGATCCGATCGTCTAGAAAATGTGGTAGCCTCGAAGTCTCAAACCCTAAGGCCCTGCAAGGCCTGTTACAGGGATAGCTTTACCTTTAATATGTAATATTTTGTGAGCGTTAGAAATTGCTAAATGAATCATTAAGAAATTATCTCCAGGTACAGTCATTTCCTCTATTTGAGGTACAATATTGACCGATGTACCATCATTTCAGATACAATTTGTGTTCTTCCTTTGATGCGAGATTCAAAATTCCACACGATATCCAGGGACAAGAGTGGATTGCAAGCTCTCGAGGGGCGGTTCTTCAGAGCAGCGATGGGAAAAATAAGACGACAAAGGATTAGAAATGAGGATATTAGGAACACTGGTAAACTCTATGCTGCCATCTACTAACACACAAACAAGTTACATGGGGATACACGCTACAAACAGAAACAAAAAAGATCCCGTTCAAAAGAAGCCACTTTGCTTTAAAAAAGGGACTATGTCCTCCAGTGTCCATCAACAACGAAATCATACCGGAATCATCATCAGTGCGCTATATGGGAATACACTTAGATAAAACACTCAATTGGAAAGAACACATAGTCAAAGAGAGGAAACACATCGACGCAAAATTTAAAGTTATACTGGCTATTAGGAAGAGAGTCGCATCTGAACCTGGAAAACAAAATCCTGATATACAGTGCTGTGATAAAGCCCATATGGACTTATGGGGCTGTGCCAGCAAGTCGAGTACAGCCATCATCCAAAGATCCCAGTCCAAAATACTTCGAGTAATGACAGATCCACCACGGTATGTATCGAAGGACACTCTTCACCATGACCTTGGCATCTCAGCCATCTCTGATGTAGTCCAAGAGCGTAGCAGCAAGCACCATGATCGACTAGAGACGCACATCAACCCATTGATGCAGCCGCTACTTGAAGAACCCAAAAACAGACGGTTGAAAAGACGTCTTCCAATTCACCTCAAATGAAAAACAGAGGCTCCTTCGGTGGAAGGATCCTCATCCTGTCATAGGCGGGCTTATTAGCACAATGTTATCACAGTAGCTTATAAAATACTGTAATTCTGATTGCTATTTAAGTAATAAATAATAAAAAAAGGAAGCCACGGCGCAATACACCTCAATACAATACATATATATGTCCACATTCACAGAAATCCTTCAGTCTTAATACAGACACATCGATCACACTAAATTACTGCGTAACTTCTCAACACTACATAATGTGGCATAAAGACCTGTTGCTGGGCAACGACCGCGAAGCAATCATCAGCCGTTGCTTTTCAGCGGCCACCTCTCCAATGGAATGGCTTGAAAGCGGTGTTTTCTGCGCGGTCCGTGCCGATGGCTGCGTCTACAACATTGAACTACAAAAATTATGAACTGTGTTTTCTGTGCAGTCTGTGTCGTTATTGGTGACAGATGGCCGCCAGCCTGGGAGTTAGTTAGTTGGAGCAATGAGTGAGGAGTTGTGAGATATTTGCAAGCCGGAAAGGACGTCAGCAGAGGACATTGTTAAGACCCGTTTGCAGCAAACGATTAGTGAAGACATAGAAGACATTATGAGTTGCAGTTACAGAGTTGTTTAGAGTGTGTAAACCAGTCAGGTTGTTATAGTTGCTGCTTCTTACGTATTGTGGGTATAAGTGGTCAATAAATCGAGTCACCAATCCAAACCCCGTCTATAGTCACACCCATACACCTGAATATCAATATTTCCCATTACGATCTGGATACACACAAGAAAGAAGATATTCCAACGACACAATATCATTACTCATACTAACATAGCAACTATATATAATATATAAATATTATACATAAATCGACATAGAACATAAATGCATCACCCAATTACCACTGAATAAATTCACGCTCTATATGTTTTATGTATTCACTTTTTACAATTTATAATGTTCATGCTTTCAATTCAGTCTTTGAAAAGCGTTTAACTATACGACTAAAATGGCTCCAGTTGTACTACATATTCAACACCATAGCACAATATATTTATAATTACACGCCCTAGAATGGTCAGCCATGCCCGAAACGTGTAGTGTTTTAATATAATAAACTGATCTATCAATACATTCCATTCAATCGCTTATTATTTATAATAGTATAAACGTGTTATCTAGCGGTATACGAGAGAGAGTGTGTAACTAGACCACCGATAAATATACCTAAAACATAAAACATGTGATAATCGAACCTGGGGAAAACATTTGTTTCTCGAGATATCCTCCACCAACATTGATACACTTGTCCCATCGCTTTACAAGTGCGTAGAAATCCGCAACACAGAAGTCTTTTTGACTGTTGTCTCAGCCACTTCCGCATCTCGTCGGGCATCATCTCTGACTTTATAACGTCCCTGAGAGAATTTCTCGACCCAGTTGTGAAGCGCTTTACGCGAAAAACACTTCCCACCGTAAACAGGAAAAATTACTTTACGAATAACATTCGCATTTAGTCCTATTTCCCACAAAAAGAAACGCACAACAGAACTCTCCTCTTCGGTAGTGTAGTAGCCATTTTTACTATCAAAACCAGCTTCTGAACATGGCATGCACGTCTGCTACCTAGATTGTCGTGAACATAAACTGTGCTGCTATCTAGTGATACACATAGAAACCTTATTTAGTCCATTACAGCTGTTTTACTTCCATTTGTGATCTGTTTACTGACTCTCACTCGTGAAAATCCCTAAATATACAGACACAACAGGACGCATAATATAAAAATAAAATTATGTAAAAGTTTTGAATGAAGCTGTTAATAAATACAGAGAAAACTTGAAAACGAAAACAGATCTCTCACATAAATGAGGTACGGTCAACTTCAGGGAATAAGACACAAAAGGATGCAAGACCAGACATGAGGAGGCGCAACATGCCCTCGGGCCTAGCTCTTAGATAAAAAGTTGGAGGGAAAAAGACAAAAAACTGATCAGAAGCAAGATTTCAAGAAATTTAATGTAATAATTAGCGTAAATAGCTCTTCATAATTTGACAAAATGATGTTCGGATTTAATAATTTAAGATCGTAAATATATTGTGACATGGATACATGTTGTTCGGTAACGACTGCGAGATAAGCAAATACAACAGCCTTTACTGAGTAACGACATCGCAAACAAACTTGTCCCCCATGCCAACAACTGGATTATAAAAACGAGGAACGGTGTTTCGTGTACGGTCCGTGCCGAGATGTAGCAAGGGGAAGAAGTTGAGACCTGAAACTCTGGTTCTGTGTGGAGGCGAGTTCGAAAACCCACACACGAAAGGGGAACTCTCTATTCTGAGACAGTCCCACGGGACTCGGACAAGAGAACGACTGCGCTAGCAAGGACCAGCAGCAATTGTAAACTACAGAACCGTCCTCTCGTCAAAGAGGACTCCCCATATTAACAAACCCACAACAGTCTGACAGTAATAAAGATTTCTAAGTCCCAGATGGGTGCTTTGTTCCAAGACGGACTGCCTTACTCAGACTCAGCTGAAACTCTGGTCGTGAACCTCCAGGGGCTTGTCGGTCGTAAAGCAACTCTGACCCTGACTCTGCACTCAGTCAATTAGTTCATTGGAGTTGGTTGGTAAGTGAGTCAGCCTTGTGTTGCTGCAGCCGAGGCCGGTGACAGTTCGGGAACCCAGAGGTAGGGGAACGTCCGCCGTTGAAAGCCGCTATCAAGCAACGGCTAGGAAAGACTAGAAAGACTTTACGTGTGCTGTAGTTACAGTGATCTTTGGAGTGTGTGACTCAGTGAGACTGTCGTAGTTATTTGTAGTTACGTTCTGTAAGTGTTCAATAAATCCAATTACCAATCCAAATCTCGTCTATTGTCATTCAAAAACGTGACAATATGATACCGAGCTGCATAATTAAAATATTACTATCTTCCTGAGTGTTGGGCAAGAACCACGAAAGCTCTAATCAGACAGCAATAAATTGGGTTCAAGATACATATTAAATTAGGTTAATTTTAGCATGCCTAATGGAGAGTCATATTCTATGACATAGGTTTCATATTTGATTTGCTAAGTGAGGAGGGTGATAAATGCTGTCTTCCCACAATAAATACTTCAGGGACCCCTCACCCCAGCCATCAGAGGTCAATGGCAACAAAGCCTGTACACAGAGGTAGCGTGAATGCATAGCAACTGCATGGCTCAGAGCGATGTGTAATAAAATTATAATAAAGGACGCAGAATAAAGGGCGAACAAGTATTCAGCACCCACAATTCCCAGTGTCCCTTATTCTCTACTGCATCTGCATGCCAAAAATGGACTATAAGGTTATCCCGGCTTCAGACCACGTTCAGAAACACTATGTAGTCATTTCTTTAGCCGCAGTCGGCAATTCACGACGAAAGGTCAGTAAATGTGTTACAAATACAAGTAAAAACAGATGTAATGGACGTAATATATGTTCTATGTGCATCACTAGGTAGCAGCACAGTCCAGCTTCTTGACGGTCTAGGTAGCAGGCGCGCATGCGCATGTTCAGAGGTCGGGTTCAGTAGTCAAATTTACGACTTTCTTTGATTTTACACTACTGAAGAGCAGATTTCTGTTGTGCGTTTTTGTACGTAAAAGGACTCAATGCAAAGGATATCCACAAATAAATTATTCCTTTTTACGGTGGGAAGTGTTTGTCGCATAAAGCGGTTCATAACTTGTTCGAGAAAATCTTTGAGAACATTCGAAAGTCGCAGATGATACCCGACGAGATACGGAAGTCGCTGAGACAAGAGTCGAAAGACTTCTATGCTTTCGGGTTTCGATGCACTGGTAAAGCGATGGGACAAGTGTGTCAGTGTTGGTGGAGGATATATCGAGAAATGTTTTCCCATTTTCGAATACTATACGTTTTACATTTTATATCCATTTGGGACATAATTACTGATTCTCCCTCGTAAAACTGATTTTCATATTACCTCTTCTTGTATTTTGTCAACTATTTCACCATGTTGTCAGTAGCTGGACTACGAGTAGGTAGCGTGGAATTATATGACGACAGATGTTTTGTAAGTGGTCTTGGATTAACTGAGATATCCCGGAGTTTACCTTGAGAGACTGAGGTTAACCACGAGAATCAGCAGTCGCGATATCCTGCCTAACAGTAGAAATTCGAGCAGAGCTTTTCCAGAATACGAGTCCAGTGGGTTGCCTCTACGACCACCTGCTGACTAATCTCTCTCTCCCTCACTCCTGAAATTTTGTCTAGAAGTTTTGTGCACAACTCCATTCGTTCAAAAGAATCCGTCCCAAGTTTGAGCTCCTGTGTGACTTTTTCTAATATGCTGCATTCTTACGATGAGGTGTTTTCCGCAGCCCAAGCCAAAAGCTAGAGGGGCACCACCTGTCTGCTTTTCATGATTGATTATTCAGTATATTCGCAGTGTCAGGGCACGTCGTGCCCTTGTAACAACGGATTCGTAACTCCATGAGCACGTTCAATTCGTATATCACAAAATGAAAAGCGTGAGGTAGCTCAGGCAGATAGACGCGGGGTTCTCAGGGAGGATAGGTGGCCCAGTTATATCACCAAGCATTGGGTTCCATTTTCGTCACCTCCTACAACTCGCAGGGTTACGGTGAAGGTATTCGAACCCGCCTCCACACGAAATTGACTCTCCGTCGGTCCTTCCCGTCTCCGAATATAGTTTCTGCATGAATTTAACAGAGAACACCGCTTCTCACAATTCCACTATTGTTGCATAACAATCGCCGCGATCACGTGCTACTTAACGGCCGCTGCGTAGCAACGGATCTCTATTAAACAGTTTCATGGCGTATTTACAGTGTCGTAACATAGCAAACGGGCGTCTTCTCTCATTAAACTATTGCAGCTTCCAGCGGACATGCCATAACACATATCTAGTTATTTTCCAATAGGGGCTAATAATCACGTGTTATGCTCCCCGAAGGACTACGTCCCTTTATGCGTCTTAAATCTTCCTTCAGACGAATTTTATCCTGCTCCTACCCCTTTTTGTTAAACCCAGGTTTCATTTCCATAAAGTACTGCCTCCCAGAGCGATTACTTTTTACAGAGTGATTCTAAATTATTGTCGGGGTTTCCGAGTTATATAGACAGAAACTCGACAACAATTTAGAATCACCTGTACATACACGCATATTCTACGAATATTCGTGTTATGGTAGAGTAATCTATTCTTTTAGAGATGTAATGTTGTTTATGCCAGTAGAAGTGCGCCGACGTTTCGAACAAACGTGTTATCCCCACATGGGTGAAGAATAAGCCAAACAAGTAGCGAGGAGCATGTGACAGGGATCTGTGTTTATTTGCCTTTTTCTGTCTTGTTTCTTGCTTAGTTTTGACCATGAAGAAAGAAGCAGTACGTTCCACCCAAATGTGAATGGATTTCCACCGGACTACACGGCGTCAAGTCCCAGATTATAGTACTTTTTATAGTGACGACTGCCAGAACTGCAGATCCAACAATTGTTACTAATTTTATTCATTTAATGTTCAATATGCGACACTGTCAGTCGCTTAGGCTACATTACGTCCATTATCGCGTAATTAAATACAAATGGAGTTCAAGGAATCGATCGTGTTCTAATTTGAAGTAATACACCATCATCTGGATGAAGTCACTGAAGACAAACACGAGAAACTTAAGTCAGGGTAACAGGCCCCTGGGTTGATACAGGAATATGAACCGCATCCTCCAGGATACGAAGCAGGAATGTCATCCACTGAGGCATGAAGTTCGGCGGTAGAAATTCCAACCAGAAATAATCATGAAGAAATCAGTCTTCTGGGATGTGGCACCGTGTAGATGTGGTATTAACCGACGTTTCGGAGGAACGTATCGCCTCCATCTTCAGGGTGGAAAGAAAAATAAAAAATCCGCAAGCGAAGAGACAAGCAGTCTGCTTGTACCGGTTCTCACGGTCTCTTCGCTTGAGGATTTCTTATTTTTCCTTCTACCTGAAGATGAAGATGATACGTTCCTCCGAAACATCGGTTAACATCACATCTACACGGTGCCACATCCCAGAAGACTGCTTTCTTCATAGTCATCGCCGTGAAAACCTCAATTCCAACCAGAAATAATCAGTTTTCTCTTTAAGCGCCATGAGCAGCAGTGTCCTCATGTCGGACAGCTGAACGTCCTGGAGGAATGGGTGTAAGAGCGGGATGTGTGCGGCTCCATCTCACCTCGAAACCCGCTACTGTGACCCAAGTTTCTGACGATCTTCCTCAATCAGTTCACACAAAAGCTGCAATTACAATTTACGGGCGTTTTTCCTCACGCCACTCCAAATAATTTCGAATGATCTTCCTGGCAGGAAACTTAGGAGGCAAGCGGTAGTGCAGTTGAGGCACAATGCTACAAGCTGGAAGGTCGCGGGTTCGATTTTTGATGAGGTCATTGATATTTTTCAATTGGCCTATTCCTTCCATCCGCACAATGGCCCTGGGATCGACTCAGCCTGTAACAGAAATGAGTACCAAGAAACTTCTTGGGGGTAAAGGGCAGCCGGTGCGTAAGCCTAACAACCTCACCGTCATCTGTGAGTCGACTGTCTAGAGAAAATGTGGAACACTCCACGTCGCACAACCCTATGGGTCTCCATGGCTTCTTACAGGGTTAGCTTTACCTTTTGACATTTAACAGTAAACTCGAAAATTCCGTTTGCTTGCTTCCTCAGTCTTTTTTTTTAATTCGCTTAGTGTTGGGTGGAGTATAACTGGGTCCACTCGGCACGGCGCCCACTGATTGGCCTACTGTAGCTTTCCCCGAGTGATCATGATGATGGAGAATTTGGTGGAATGAAGATTGACAGAGGAAACTGAAGTACTCGGAGAAATCCCGCCTTAGCGCCACTTTGTCCACCACAAATCCCACTTTACCAGACCCGGGATCGAACCCAGGCCGCCGCGGTGTGAATCCAGCGACTAGCCACTTGAGCTATGGCGCGGCCTTCCTCAGTTTACTCTTCGACCATGAATGAATGAGACAGTACGTCCCTCCGAAATGTCGGAAAACATCTCTTTATACCTCAATACATCCTAGATGATAGTGTTCTACAAGTAATAGGTTAATATTTCGGTCTAACGAGTTGTGCGGCAGAGGGGTACTAAAGCTGAGATATATTCTATCATTAAGACTCCCCTATGATATGGTATCAGCCAATCTGACTATAACACGGTGTATTAACCCACATGAACATAGTACGTATATTAATATCCGTGAAAACTAAGATCCTGTAAACGGTCAGTTACTGAACATTAAGAAATAGTGCAAAGCTTGAAATCAATAGGATGACCAATGCAGATATGCTTCTGATGTTTATTGTGTGTTATCTAATATAGGACAGGTAGCGGCCTCCGTAGTCTAGAGGTAACGTTCCCACCTCATGACTCGTAGTACGCGGGTTCAAATACCCGACGGAGGTGGTCGAATTTTTAAGGGCGGAAAAATTCAGGGAACAAGTCCTCCGGGAGGGACTTTAAGCCGTGGGTCCCGTGTCGTAGCTTTACAGCACGTAAAAGAACCTCATATCTCCAAAGGAGGTCACTGAGCCAAATTACGGACGTTTCACGCCCAACAGTAGTCTCTAATACCTCTGGTAAATGGGGGAAGCATTATAGATACCTCTCAGCTAGTAGAGCCGGTCTCGCTGGCTGGGCGGGACTGATGGTAAGCACCAGTACCGGTAGGATATAGAGACTGGTAGAAATCATAGAGGGAAGCACAATGGACTAATACAGGTCTAAGTGCACGGGGAAACCCACCCTCTCCAATAACTAACTAACTAACTAATATAGGACAGGTGACTGATAGAAGTTGGTATTGTGACAGTGAGTAGAGAAAGTAGAGAATAAGAAATAAAAAAAGAGAAATACAATATTTAAAAATTAAGAGATTGGAACATAAACCGCTCCCTAATATAAAAGTAATGTAACGTCCCCTCTGCTCAGTTGCAATGAGTTTAGCGGAACGCCGATGGAGGCGCCACTTGACTGCTGTAGTTTGTAAGCCGAATCATCTTCTAGAAGGTGACTGTCTGAGCTGCGCATTCCGAGTTAATAATAGTATAAAATGATATGGTCATATTTTAAGAATGAGCGATACGAGAATCTCCAAAGAAGGAATTCAACAAGAAAATGGTAGCAAAAGGCCCAAGAGGAAGACCGTGACGAAACATGTGAACAATAGATTAGGGGAAAGGGGGTAGAAGGGGAAAAGAGAACAGGAAGTATTTCAGGAGGAAAAGTTTTAGGAAGACAGAGATAAATTAAAAGGTTATTAAACGACCTACACAAAATGTAAAAATATAAGAAAAGTTAGAACTGATGAACGATGATGTGGAAGAAAACAATCATAATCTAATCAAGGTAACACCTAGGAATTCTTCGGGGTATACTGAGGAAAACTAGGGAAAACTTCTGTCAGGATAGCCGGTGCCCTGGATGAGATACAAACGGAGCACCTCCCAAAAATGTGGAAGTGTCTTCTTCATGTTACAGCCAGATTCCAGGCTTAGACAACCCTTGCACCGGCGTCGGAAACACAGAACACGAATAAGAATCAGCTTCATGTCTTACCCACTTAGCAGTTCCCTGGTTCCACAGCATTCTGAGAACCTTGGTCTCCTCCGTGACGGATGTTCCTTCTCCTCTTCCCTTCAAATCCGTATTTCCAGGTCTCGTAAATCATTCTCTACATCTTCCCGCCATATGAGTCTCGGGTTTCTCGCGTTTCTGCTACTTCCAGATCCTCGCTGGCATTCGTGAGGTCTTCCATTCTATTATCGACTGGGACATCGAATAACTTCACTGAAGTTTTCCGTGATTTTCCTCAATTTTACAGTAAATGTTGGGATAGTACCTAATATTATGCTATTATCGCTCCTTCTATAACTTTTTCAGTTCATGTTTCCCAATCATCCAATCTCTCGAAATTACACTCACAGATATTACTAATATTATTATTATTATTATATGCCAACTTTGTTATTGGCCTCTGTGCTGTTAAGTTTGCATGTAAATAAACAGGAATTGAATTGATTTGAATTATTATACTGCAATTGGATGTTCACCCGATGGCAGGAGATATTTCTAGCATTGTAAAACACAAAACCTAGTAAACTATAGATTAAGCTTATGACACAAGCGAAAAAAGATGTTAAAAACAAACACGTAAATATGACATTAATATTCTAAAAACAGATTTAGGCGTGGTCAAATACTAATTATATTTTATGAATACTGCCTATGTCTTTACACCCGACCATTCTCCAGTGAATGATCAGTGGATTTAGATGCGCCTGTGCTATAAAAATGCGTCACCCGAGCTCCCACTCGCAATGCAACAGTAACCACTACCGCGCTGCTTCTTCCCATACTGCTCACACACGGCCCAGAAGTCAGACCTAAGAACACAGCCTTTACTATTTTACCTAAGAGTAGGCACCCAAGTTTAGGTACACGCTGTACGAACGGAAAGTCACTCGACTTTGACAAAAACTACTCTGTTTCAACCTGCATGCACGTGTGTGACTACACGCATATAGTGTAAAAGCCGAACTAATATTATGTGCTGCAAATTTTATGTAAGATATCATTAGAGGTATTAAAAAAGGCTATGAGGCTTCAAGGCCGGTAACAGATACTTAAGATTTTCCGCCCGCCTCATATAAATATCGGGTGTCCAGATGAAAGGCATCCAAAATAAAAAATGTATACCTCGGAAAGTAATTGTCATACACTTATCCGGTTTATGTTATCAGAAATGAAAACCATGTAAGTTTTTTCTTGCCCGGCTTACGCGCATGCGCCGCCACATTTCTGCCACCATGTTAGGAATCACTTGGACAGAGAGATGGCTGGGATATGAACTGGCAGAGGTGGACCAATCGCTTGGCCTCCTGGGTCGCCAGATTTAACCCCACTGGATTTTTTCGT
Source organism: Cryptotermes secundus (assembly GCF_002891405.2). NCBI lineage: Eukaryota > Metazoa > Arthropoda > Insecta > Blattodea > Kalotermitidae > Cryptotermes > Cryptotermes secundus. The sequence continues at coordinate 1,784,035 of NW_019720162.1, forward strand.
GTGGGGTTATGTGAAGAACATTGTCTAGCAGGTTAAGATCAACGACCTGCAACACCTGAAAGCCCTCACAAGGGGCTCTGTGGCTATGGTAACACCAAACATGCTGGATCGTCTGGATATTTGTCGTGCCACCAAGGGATCCCAAGTTGAAATTTACTGAGAAAATTATCCTCAGAAAAATCTTTGATAGTTTCCCTTTGTAGTGGTGTAACCCATAAATGTGTATAATAAAAGCGTTCTGAGATATAATTATTTTATTTTGGATATCTTTCATCCGGACACACTGTATAGGCCTATATGGCTTTGTCAGAATCTTATTAAAATCATAAATATTCCTGGTAGTATTATCTGTCAAATAAAACAAAGAATTCTGAGAGGAATTCATAAAGCATGTTTTCTAACGCCAAAGAAGTCTAGCCATGAAGACGCATTACTATTGCCACGTGTATGAGTAACTATAGACGGGGTTTGGATTCGTAATTGGATTTACTGAACACTTACAGATCGTAACTACAAGTAACTATAGCGCCATTGCTAATTCTATCTCTGCTATTCACTGCAGCACGCACTTAAAGTCTTCTCAGTTTGCTGTGAATTCACCAGTTGTCTGGTAATGACTTCCAAAAATGTCCTCTGCTTCCATGCTCACGTTCTTACCTGCTGGCGACTGTCCCATAATTGTCGACTCTCAACTGAACTCAGAGTCAGCGATTCAGAGTTACTTTACAACTGAAGGTTTACCGCCAATCAGTTTGTCCTGGCGACAAGCCCATAGAGATTCACGGCCAGCAATATTTTCTCAACTGAATCCTTGCGGGCATAGTCCTTATGTAACATCCTCTCTGACGAGAGGATGGGTCTGTCGCTTATAATTGTTGTTGGTCCTCGCCAGCTCAGTCATTCTCAGGTCCGAGTCCCGCGGGACTCATGACCACATTTTACTCTCTCAGATTCGAGACTCACCCAACACTCTACTCCTTATGTAGCTTCGGCACGGACCACATAGAAAACATCCCTAATTGTTGTAGTTAAATTGTAGCCGTTGGAGCATATTTGTTTGCGAAGCCTTTACTCAGTAATGGCTGCCGTATATTTGCTTAATCCGTGGTCGTTGCCTAGCAACGGATCTACATCCTACAGCATCATTTGATAACATGTAAGACTGGATAAGAATACGGGATAAAGCAGAAATATTTATAGTGTGAAAGTATATATAACCAATGATGAGACTGCGCACTGAATTCTCACTTTCGTGAAGAAAGTGTTATTTAAACACAGAGACTGCCTATGTCAAATTTGTCATACACGCCCTGAAAAACGTGAACTGTCGCCGTTTTATAACCGACGGTTTACATCATTTGTAGGTATGTACCCAGTTTCATAAAGTCTTAACTCCACTGGTTCGTTATAGTATATCGCCATCAAAGCGAAAGTTAAAGAATGCTGTGGCATGTAGATCCACTTCTAGGCAACGACCGCGAAAGAAGCAGCTATACAATAGCCTCTACTACGTGACGACTTAGCGAACAAGCATGTTTGCAAGGCAACAATTGGAAACAGCAACAGAGAAACTGTCTTCTGCTAGTTGTGCCAAAGCCGCCAGCCAGTAAGAACGTGAGTAGGGAAGCAGAGGATATTGTTCGGACCCGTTATCGGGCAACGACCGTTAAAGACACAGCAGACTGAGAAGACTCAGTACGTGCTGTAGTGAACTGCAGAGCGTGTGAATTAGCGATAGCTCTATAATTACTTGTAGTTACGTTCTGCGAGTGTTCAATAAATAAAATTACTAATCTAAACCCCGTCTATAGTCACTTCACAGAATCGTGACAATATATTTGGGGTTCTCTCTAAGACGTGCATTATTTATCTTTACCCGTGTTTTCTACAAGCCGTTCAGGAGAAACAGGTTATGACAGACGGACGGACAGGCTTTGCTTATTATATGTATATATTATACGATACTAATTCCCATGTCTAATTCGCACATTTCATCTTAAGTCCCGCACACTGCATTGTTATCCTGGCGTTGTGACATCCATGATTATTTCCGGACATTTCCGAGGATTGCCAAAGGGGGATACTATGAGAGCACCATTATAACTAACCAATTAATCTGTCACTTACTGCTTTTTATACCTGGTTTCAGTCAAGAACCCGTAGTGGAGCAGATAACCGGTTATACAGCTGCATTTGGTGTTTTAAATTGAATCTTCCGAACACTAAAACATTCCGGCTACTTTATACCTAAACCGTTCAACTACAAACGTAAAGCTATCCCTGTGACAGGCCTTAAGGTTCGGCCACACAGAGCGCTACGTATGCTATGTTCGCTATACGAACAGAAAAATATCTCCCTTTATTGCCAATGTAACTGGCCACACAGACTTCCGTACGCTACGTACGCTATGTTCCCTATGTTAGCTGCGTCGCAGAGTGTACACAGCGTACGTAGCGAACATAGTGTAGCACTCTGTGTGGCCGAACCTTTAGAGGTCCATAGGGTTCTGAGACGTCTAGGCTACCACATTTTCTAAACAATCGGCTCACAGATGCCGATGAGGTTATCAGCCTTACGCGCAGGCCGTCCTGTACCTCGAAGAAGATCCCTTGTACTCATTTCTGTTAGAGGCTGAGTGGAGCGAAGAGCCACAGTGCGGCTGGAAGGATTAAGTAAATTGAAAAATATAAGAATTGACATTAAAGTTAATATACAAATTTGTAGAACCGCCTCTGTGGTCTAGTGGTCAGAGGTTCTGGCTATAGTTACAGAGGTCCTGGGTTCGATTCCCGGCGCTACCAGATTTTCTGAGTAGTGGGTCTGGAACGGGGTCCACTCAGCCTCGTGATGATAACTGAGGAGCTATTTCAAGGAAATAGAGGTTCCGGTCTAGAAAACCGAAATTAACGGCCGCGGGGATTCGTTGCGCTGATCACGTGCACTAATTTCTCCGACAAGCGGTAGTCGCTCTTTCGATCGCTTCCTTCCAGATCCTTTACACTTCATCAGGCTATACAGTCTAGCTACTTACACGGACGAAAAATAACCCGCAAGAAAGAGAGACAAACCGTGAGAACCTCAGGTTTCACAAAATAAATCAAAATTAAATAGGGCCACATGTGGACGTCTGATCCCGTAATTGTCGGGTTGTAGGTCTTGATTCAAAAGTTGTCGCCCGGAGGTCCAGATAAAATCAAGGCAAACCACAATTTGTCCACCTTTCGTGAAGCCACGGTCTGTGGATTAGTGGGTCGTCGGAAGTTACGCAGACTTCCGTCTTTAAGAAGCACGGTCTCTCTCTAGATGTTCTGTGGAGCGAGGTTCTCTCGTGAAGTCTCACAACTGCCGACACCGAGGTCCATATTAAGGTTCCGTAAGAGTAGAAGTAGCAGGCAGTACCACTTACTTCAATGAGGAACCGGGTGTGAATTTAAAAAAGTTAGGAAATATATGCACAGTGTAACGAATTTCGCGCGTTCATTCTCTTTTCTTAATTATCTCAAAAATATCTACGGCTCTGCAGTCCCTTTGTTGGACCTTGGCCTCTTTTTCACTTTTTAATCCTATATACAGTCGGTAGGACTCCTTGGACGGGGGATCAGCCCGTCTCAAGGCCGCTACCTACACAAAGAATAAGAAACAGAATAAACACGCACAGACATCAATGCCTCGCGTGGGAATCGAACCAATGATAATAACGTCCTACAGAGTGAAGACAGTTCATGCTTTAGACCCCACGGCCACTGTGATCGGCCTCTAAAGTATTTACATAATGACAAATATGTACTGGAGATATTTATCGCTTTGTTCTGCAACGTTTATCCTGAACGTTATCCAACGAACATGTAAGTGACTTGCTTTCCAGAAGCGTTCAGAAACAAAGGCAGGCCTTCAAGTAACGTCTACATTATTTTTGCATCATTTTCACATAAATTTGGATACACCTACAAATTTTAGAAAGCTGAAGTTAAAATTATCCCTGTAAGAGGCCGTCGAGGCCCATAGAGTTTTGAGAAGTCGAGGCTCTCACATTTTCTAGACAATCTGCTCACAAATGGGGGTAAGGCTGTCAGCCTTACGCGCTGGCCCCCCTTTACCCCCAGGAAGATTCCTGGTGCTCATTTCTGTTAGAAGTTGAGTCGGCCCCAGGGCCATAGTGCGGCTGGGAAGTTTACGTCAATTAAAAAATCAAATTACGTAATCGGGAATCGAACCCATGACCTTCAAGCTTGCAGCATAGTGCGTCAACCAACTACGCTACCGCGTTGTACAAAGTCTGTTAAAATCTGGTCTGCAGTTCTATAGTTATTTCAGTCATAACGGACAGATGGACGAACCGGTTTCCATAGGCTCTCCTTGCGGATGAAAACATTGTGAAAAAAACAGGAAGCAGATGCAGAAGAAAACAGGAAATACTTATAAGGTGTTGCTGTAGTGTGAACATACTCTGGCATATAGATCCGTCGCTATGCAACGACAGTGAAACAAACGAAACGACGCCCTTCCTACGCAAGAGTTTTGTATATATGCAACAGTACTGGAGCCGTTGCTAGGCAGCGGTCGGTGCGCAAAAATGGAAATACTGTTGCAAGCGGTGTTTTCTATATTCAGAAACTAGCACGATCTTAATATGATGTTACTAATTTTATTAAATTAGTAATTAAAAGGATAGTCACATCTAATGGAATGATGTTCATGCGAAATTTCATATAAATCCTTCAATTAATTCAGAAGTTATTATGGTCACAGGCATACAGACGATAAATGGACATTATGATGCCACAAGAAAATAATTCCTAAGAAAAACAATTAGGGTTTCAAGCGAAATTAAGAAAATCTTCTTTCCTATTGCATAGATTTCTAGTCTTACAGAATTCTATATTTTAAAGCAGCGTTTCTCAACCTGTGATCCGCGATGATGGGACAGGTGGTTCGCAAGCAGACTTGAATTAAATGAGATTAAAAATTATCCAACCAAAACAAATTAAAATTAAATAATCAAATAAAAATTAATTATATTCTTTATTTGTTTAATAAAACTTATAACTTTGTTCAATGATGATTCACTTCTAATAGTTTACTTACAATTTAATTAATTATGTTTCCATATGTATTCAAAACATGCTTTTAGATTTATTATGCTATAAATGGCACAGTATGTCCCAAATGTTGGTAATACAACACAGGTTTAAAAAATAGGCCTACGTAACTTAATGGTCCGTAGATTTCTTTCAGACATTTTACTGGTCCTTGGGCTTAAAAAGGTTGAGAAACGCTGTTCTAAAGGGATCTAACGACGGTGTACGAGTATAACATTCTGTGTGTTACAGAACTCTATTATTTTTCTTCTTTGTTTTTTGCAGAACTTGTTGTTAAGTACAGATTCTATTTACAATAAATTAGTCATATATAACCTTAATTTTCTTCGGCGCCATGTTTGTAATTAGTGGCCTGCAAAGAATATTTCATCTGTAATATATATGTGTGTTTATGACTTATATCCGTAAAAAAATTCTCATATCTAGCTCCAATATTTCATTACTTGCCGGAATCAGACACAACGGCAAAGGCAACTTTCACACAGAAGCCACGTTATCATCTCACGTTCTAAAAAAAAACATTATCCCGGCAACAGCTGCGCAAGTATTCGTATATCTAAGATCAATCACCGCACAGCACTTCACATCTCTTAATAAGTGGCAGTACTGTCGACCACTCATCACAATTTCGCTCGTCGGCCATGTTGTTTTTACTGGTTATAGAAAATTCGAAAGTATGTCGCTGGGTGGTCTACAAAGGCATACAATTCATACAATGTTTCACTGAACTCATTAAGATTGCCTAAAAGTTGAGATGGCAAACACGGACACAACATGTAAACAGTGTCATGTAGAGACACAAACTTACACCTTCCTTAAGGAAGGAACTTGAGTTAATAACGAACAAAGAGGCTAGAAAATTTTGGGGGTTACTTGACAACGGTGATAGTACCAAGTGCATAGCAAGATCTGAATAAATATCCAAGAGTAAAAGGTAAAGCTATCCTTGTAAGAGGCCCTGGAGGACCATAGTGTTGCGAGACAGTCGGCTCACAGATGGCGGTGAGGTTGTCAGCCTTATTCTCCGGCCGCCATTTAACACCATTTATATTTCTGATACTCATTTCTGTTAGAGGCTGAGTAGGCCCTAGGGCCATAGTGCAGCTGGAAAGATTAAGACAATTGAAAAAAAGGATCCAATGATCTCATCAGGAATCAAATCCGCGACTTTCCGACTTCTAGCATGGTGCCTCAACCAACTACTCTACCTTGTGCTCACTACTCACCTCCATCTAGTGCCGTGGTCAAGATTGATGGAGCTATATCTCCACTTTCCCATACGTCTTCAAAGCGTTGTGCTTAATTATGCACAGGGACAACATTACCTTACCTTAACATAATTTACGTTTCTGTAAATTAATAAATGTTTGTCAGCATTTTCTAATGCACACAAATTAAACAAGCAGTCTCTAACATTTTGGTCACTATAACTGATTTAATTTCACTATCCCAAAATAACCTGATCGCCTCAACTAGCCGCAATCCCCAAATCTCTGAAGTCAGAGCCCTGAAGGGTGTACTGACCACGAGTTCCATATCTCTTTGTGTCCTAACGTTCACAACCAGAGACATTGTGGTAAGGATTCTCACTCAGAGCAATCTCGGTTTGATCCCCGGCCAGACCCATTTGCGTACTCTTTTGCTCACAGTATGTGACCCTTTCACTTCCTCGTATATGTCGAATGAAGAAGTGATGGGTTTGTTATGGAAATGGATCACAAGATTTTCAATGAGTTTTGAGTTCCCCTGAATAAAGAAGAATTGTTCTTGGAATGTCGTCTGTCTGTCTGTCTGTATGTATGTATGAATTTATGTGTGTCCCGCTAGCTCCTGACAGGTGGGACGCATTAAACTCGTACTCGGCATTCCACAGTCTGTCCATCAACGGTCGATGCACTAACAATATGAACATTCTAGAGCCAGAAATATATGGGTTCCTAAACACGAAATCGCAATTCTCTCGTGATTAAATTTCAGCAAATTACGGAAACCACATCTCTACATAAAACTACATATACGTATTTTCAAGATAATAAAGGTAATCCCTATACAATCAAGTCTTCACTTGGCGCCTCCAACGGGGCTCCAGCGAACTTGTTGCAACTGAAACTGCCAGAGAGTGGACGTTACATAAGGCGAGCACGCGCGTGTTATGTGTGTGTACAAGGATTTTAACTATGAGTATCATCTAGATTAAAAAAAAAATCTACGTTTGGGAAGTGAAAAACCAAGACACTCACTTATTTTCCTTCATCTTACAAACCGCTTCAAGGCATGACCTTCCTTGATGTGTGGATCGAACAATCGTAACAGGGTCTCTAACCTTTGGAAAAGACATTGGGAGAAGCGAACAGAGTACCGCCGTACTGCGCGACCGTTTCAGACAACATTTGCAATGCCAGAACACCATATATTAACCATAAAGCATAACGGCAACTATATATACCACCAACTTTGATATTCAAAAACTTTCATTTTGTCCCACAAAATAAATGTGTAAATTGATTCTCAGAATAAGCAGAGATTATTTCCTTAAACACCATTAACCGACTAGTCTTAGTATGAAAAAATAAAAGGAGACTTATGAGATCACCTCGCTGTCTGTCTCTGTATCTCCGCCCTAATTTATGAGGCTTATGGAGGTTATGAGATCACCTTGTAGTCTGTGTGTTCCCCATAAATTTTCATTCTCTCTGAGGTCCGTGTCTTTCTTATTATTGTGCGGGTTATCGTCTTGTGTCTTTCGTTATTAAGTTCTGCTTTCTGTTACGGAATTACTTATGATCTTAGGGACTTACTTTTAAGCCACTTTCTATACTTCCAAAAAATAAAAGGAGGCTTATGAGATCATCTTGCTGCCTGTGCCCCCCCACCCCATCATTTTTGCCACGTAACGGGTCGTCTATGCGTCTTTGTATCCACTCCCCTCATTTTTTTGGTTTTCTATGTTGCCAGCATCGTATCAAAGGAAAGTATGCGGTTAGTTCTTCCCAGAACTTCTTGTTTCTAAAAAAGGATCTGAATTTCTAAATATTATTTACAAGAAATTTAGGCTTTAAACTCTAAAGCTAGGAACAGTGACTTTTGTAGGTTTCAAAGCTATTGCCCTTGCTAGGTTCCGCAGCCTATTTTCCATCGGGCAGACCTCTAGTTCGTCTGGCTCCGTATTATGATGACGGACAGCGAACAGTTCGGGCGGAAGTTAACACTCCATGGCATTCACTTCAACTTGATCGAAGTACAAAGGTCTACATTTACTTGTGAAGCAGGAACTCAAAAGACACGTGAAGAAAGAAGATCTTGACATAGTTAATTCAAGCATTCAGCGCTGGAGAAGTACCAGAGAGGCCTATGAGGTTGAACAGTGGATGTGTCATGCCTGAATCCTGTTCCACGCCACTCATATAGCGACTATTTGTAAATAAACTTGGTGCTATATATTAAACCCACTAACAACCACATGTTCACAAAATTAAGAAGACTGAAGCCCAATCAAACACAGTACAAACACTGAGACAGATGGTTCGAATCCAACTCGTGGCACGTGAATACCCACGTGTTCTCCTGTTTCTCACACTATATGCCGCGAACCCCCGGAGATCAACGAATGCTCAAGAATTACTTAAAATACATTTGTAGCTACGCACAGCTTTGGCAAAGCAGTAACGCATAACATGGGTGCTTTTGGAAAATGTAGCTGTACCCGGTGAAATATTTCTCGAATCTTTTAGTTACACTACACTTCATAGTTTACTGTAGGTGCAGAGTGGCTGTAAAGCTATTTAGGTTCCTGCTGTCACCGTACAGCCTGACAGGGACCTGCAACCGTGTGCAGAACTGCACTTTTCGGGTCTGTACAGGAACATTTTATAGCTTACTGTAGGTGCAGAGAGGCTGTAAAGCTATTTAGGTTCCTGCTGTCACCGTACAGCCTGACAGGGACCTGCAACCGTGTGCAGAACTGCACTTTTCGGGTCTGTACAGGACCATTTTATAGTTTACTGTAGGTGCAGAGAGGCTGTAAAGCTATTTAGGTTCCTGCTGTCACCGTACAGCCTGATAGGGACCTGCAACAGTGTGCAGAACTGTCATTTTCGTTAGCGGAGAGAGATGGGTGAAAAGCGGTTAAATGTATATGTTGTATCAGGAGGTCGCATCATCAGAAATTTTGAGAGCCCCTGACGTATTCGATCTGAGGTTAACAGATGTCTTTGCACAGAGCGCATGTCTGTTCCGTGCTTTCCCCTCTCTTTGTGCTTTAATTAATCCTCCGAGAGGTCAAGTTCGTCTGAATAATATTGAAACAAATTCTATCGAACAGAAAACATTTTGTTTGGATTACAAGGACCAGCTAATTACTGCTGTTTGGGAAATACTTGCCGTTTACTGTGAGAATCATACGAAGCACATGAGTGTATTCTATGAGCAAGTAGACGATGTAGTGTACTACACATGAGTATTAACTACTGTGCTTTGAAAGATTTTTTCTTTTGGCGCTACCGCCCCAATTTAGGCCTTGCCCTACCACCATGAAACTCTCTGTTTCACTTTGGTTTACTAGATCTTAGACATTCTGTAGGACTCCTTAGGCGGCTGATCAGCTCGCCGCAAGATCTCTACCTGTACACAAAAACAGAAAAACGCGCGAGCGCTTACACACACATAAACACTAAACATCCATACCTTGAGTGGGATTCGAACACACGATCCCGGCTTCCTAGCGACGAAGACAGTGCATGCCTTAGACCGCTCGGCTACCGTGATCGGCGTCTGAAAAATTAACTAAGCCAAACTCTTCTTCCACCTACTTTTGTGTACTTTGTCAGAACTAAACGATGTTTATATATAAATTAATTATGAATCAGCACCGGCCTGATGACCTAATTCACGCTAGAGTAAGAAGCAGAAGACTAACTGACACATGCATTGGACATTAGTCATCATCTCCCGTTGCTTATAGAAAAACAATGTTTCGGAGACTGGTTCCATCTCCGTCATCATGTGAAAGCAGAAATGCTACTCTCTTGAGCTCATTAGATTGGAAGAAAGATTACCTCGGGACCAAAGGCAAGTCGTAGGAGGGCACTGGAGACTGTGACACTGAATGGGCTATTATTTGTAGATTACCTTGCAGTTCTACAAAAATCAGTCACAAGTTCCTATAACTGTATACATTGAACAAAGTGATTAGGTTCTGATGCCACAATTTGTAGGAGAACGGTACATAACGAAATTTTGAAAGGCAATGCACAGATATAACGATACAAATGAAACTGAGACATAGCAGTGATATTATCCACTGAAGCCTAAAAATCGTTTACACGCTATCCCATGCCAAATTTCTATGAAATTAATTCAATTCTTCTGATGATTGACGGAGCCGGGATAGCTCAGTCGGTACATCGACGGGGCTGGACGACTGGCGAGTCAGATTTCGAGCCCATGTAAGGGCAAGGGATTTTTCTCTTCTCCATAACGGCAAGACCGGCTATAAGGCCCAACTAGCCTCATAGCCAAAAGGTACCGGGAGCTGTTTCCCCGAGAATAAGGCGGCTGGGGCGTGAATCTAATCATTACCTCCATCCAGGTGGAATTTTATCTTAGCCGGAAGGACTACGAGCTTATTTTATGAGAGGTTCGTGGTTTTCGTAGTGGAGGGGACCTTATGGGCCTTCACGGCCTGGTACAGGGATAGCTTTACTTTACTTTACTTTACTTTACTTTTTTACGAACTACATATATGATTTAGAAGAACTTCAGTCGTCAGTGTGTTAATATAATGAATGAAGTACTGTAGTCTCATATTCTGGGTTGTGCCGTCATGTAGTGTGCTAGGTCACCAGCGTTTCGAAGGAAGGTACTGCCTCCATCTTCAGAGTCAAAGATTTTGTCAATGAACCAGAAAGAAGAGCCACCAAGGAGTGAAAAATCTGTTCAGATAAAGCCCTGAAAATAAACCCAGAGAGAATCAATTCGCGCAGGAAGAAGATATTTTCTCTCACTCTCTCCCATGTTTCTACTTCTGCAAATAGGCCTTTTTCAGGATCGACGCCGGAAAATCTTCTAATTGCTCCTGTTATTTTCCTCTGGGCCTTTTTTTGGGCCTACACCAGAAAAAGTGTTTCTTAGCGTGGCTCGGTCCACTCGCTTGGCTTACTGTTCCACCCTGATAACGGAGGCAGTACGTTTCTCCGAAATGTCAGTGAACTTATATCAGACTACACGGCGTCACATCCCAGCTGCTAGTACTCTTCGTGGAGTTGCTATGAAAACCTCAAATCCAACGACACGATACATGTTTATTATGTGCAAGGCATGAAATCCAAAAACACAATGTGTGGGAAAAATTCAGTCCTTCTTTCAACGCTCGGACACAGTAACTCCTGCATTTCAAGGCACCTGAGTGTTGCGACACAAGCCGAGAGACAACATGAACCTGTGAGCGTAGGCTCAACAACGTAAGAAATGAAGAAAGCAGTCTTCTGGGATTTGGCACCGTGTATATGTGGTGTTAACCGACGTTCCTCCGAAACGTCGGTTAACACCACATATACACGGTGCCAAATCCCAGAAGACTGCTTTCTTCATAGTCACCGCCGTGAAAGCCTCAAATCTTACAACGTAAGAAATGTCACAATGCGGCAACTTCTCCGACAGCTGTGTACTGTGTACACTATATGCATACGTTTGCAGGCGCTAGAACACAAACAGCGAAACTGCAGAGCGACACAAGTACACGTATATGAAGATAAAATGTAATAATTCTGAAGCCTTTAAAATTACAACTGGCTATTTCGTCACTCTGTCAATTCCATTCGTTGTGTAGTTTCAAGAACATGCGTTAAGAAGTTACGACTATGCGGTACGTTGCTCGACGTGGGGAAGCGGTCGTTACCTATTTTAATTTACTTCGCCGAAGACGGCCTCGCCATAGCTCAAGCGGTTAGTCGCTGGCTTCATACCGCGGAGGCCCGGGTTCCATCCCGGGTCTGGTCAAGTGGGATTTGTGGTGGATAAATTGGCGCTGGGGCAGGTTTTCTCCGAGTACTTCGGTTTTCCCTGCCAATCTTCATTCCAACAATTGCTCCACAATCACCCTCACCTATCATCTGGGGCTGGTACAATAGGCCAGAAGTGGCCGCAGTACAAGGGACTTAGTCCCAACCCACTAGCAATAAAAAAAAAGTCAACTCAATTACAGCACCATCTCTTCTCAGCCTCCCTTGCAAAATTCAACTCTCAACTGATTGGATCGCCCCCATTGCCTTCCTTATAATCTCTTGGCACGGACCTAGTAGAAAACGCCGTTTGTAACAGCAACTCTATTGTTTCGTGCGTATTCGTTGCAACGGGAACGTGTTTACCTATCTGTTGTCTACAAACGGCCGTTGTTTTTCGCCTATCTCGCAGCCGTTTCATAGCAACGGCTGTACACGCTACAGTATCATCAGTTTTATCCTGTGTTGAGGCATGCATGTTCAGAACGATGACATCACATCAGCAACCTCTTACTATATACAGCATCCTGTCACTAACATAGTTTACCGTCTTAACAGCTGATGTGATTCTCTTATACAAATAAATCTTCTCCCTTACACACGATTTCATTCCAATTTCCATAGGAAAATATACAATCGCCGGCTGCATGCCACCGCCGAGATTAGAACTAGGTATTTACTAATTTAGAAGCAGGAGTATTAATACCTATATCATAAAATATAATTCGAAATAATAGAATTTTGGAAGCAAATACGCTGAGCTGTACGTATTGTCACGTATTTGGGGTGTGTGTGAGACTCAAGATGGCTGCTCTCCACACTTTACAGTTCACTAGAGCAACTGCCAAGCCTCTTCCAGCCTGCTGTGTCTTAACCATCCGTTCCCTGGAAACAGCTTCTAACAGTTGAGATTTTTTAGTTTCCCTCGCTCAGGTTCTCCTGTCCCAGCCGCCCGTGCAGAAATCCTGTCAGCTGTCAGCTCTTCTTAGCCTCCGTTGCCGAGCTCAACTACACTGCCAACCTTCAACTGTTATACCCCAAGGCACTAGAATCCATTTTCGTCGCCTCCTATGACTCGGAGGGCTACATCGTTTCCAACATCTCTATTGTTGCTCGCGGGAACATGTTTACCGAGCCGTTGCCTAGCAATGAACGTCTCCTATGGCTCTTCTATTCCGGCCTTCAGGCGTCATATCACAATATAAATTCCACTCGAACGAGAAAATACTTCTTTTTTAATTTGGGGGGCATGATTATTTGGTGGAGAACAAAAAAGGGGGGGGCGTCATATCAGAAAGTTAAAACGTAGCCACTTAGTTGGGTAACATATATGTCCGTGGATGCAACCACATGGGATCTTCCAGACTGACAATCACTGAATTTTCAAATTAAAATTCTATTTCATGCTGGAATGTAACCACAAAATTATACCGACCTATAACTGACACCGTTCGAAAAAGGGTGACGACACAAACAAAACCGTGTGTTTTCACGGTTACTGTACAAAAGAACGGTTTACGACCGTCCACACTTGGCCTATTGAGAGTACAACTGATATCTTTGCTAATTCAATCAGACGTATATAAAGCAGTACTGAGGACGAGGAAACATCTGCTGAGTGGCTCATTTATTATTATTATTATTATGGTCCTTTTGTGGCATGTGTTATTCTCCTTTCTTGTATGTCAGGAGTTCATTTCTCTGGGAGTAAACGGCAAAATGTCTCAAGCTAAGGGGGACACACCAAGTTAGGTTATTGGTTTCATGCTTTCATGGTGATTCAGCTCCTGCGGTCTTTGCACCGAGTGGGTGTGGGCAATGTTGCCGACGTTTGGAGGTACACGCTGCATATATCCTACAGGCTAGGAGTTAGCAGGATGATTGCTGATTTTATATGCATATACAGTATATAACCGTCTCTGTGGTCTAGTGGTCAGAGTTCCTGGCTAAAAATCCAGAGGTTCGGCTTCGTTTCCCGGCGCTACAAGATTTTTTCTGAGAGGTAGTGGGTCTAGAATAAGGTTCACTCAGCCTCGTGATGATAACCGAGGAGCAATTTCAAGGAAACAGCGGTTCCGGTCTAGAAAACCGAAATTAACGGCCGTGGGGATCCGTTGCGCTGATTAGGCGACACCCTCTATCCGCTAAAGTTGGCACTAACTTCGGTGACAAGCAGCGGTCGCTCGGTCGGTATAGTTCGCTTGCGGAATAATACCACGGAGTTTAGTTTTTTTGGTTTTATATACATATATACACACACACATCAGTGTCTTTGGTGTGTTTCGGTCAACGGTCAAGAACCATTCATCAGCCTGAAACTAGTTAGGCTCATTAAATCGTGTTTAAACGACGTAAGGTCCGCATAGGTAAATATCTGTCTGATAAATTTCCTATCCAGAATGTGTAAAACAAGGACATGCTTTATCGCCACTGCTTTCCAACTTCGCTTTAGAATATGCCATCAGGAAGGCCCAGTAAAACAACGTGGGACCGAAATTAAATGGGACACATCAGCTGCTGGTCCATACTGAAGATGTGAATCCACTGGATATTAACATAGACACCATAAAGAAAAACACAGAAACGTTAACTGACGCTAGTAAGAATGTTGGTCTAGAAGCAAACGCAGAAAAAGTTAAGCACAGTTGCTGTCTCGTCACCAAAACGCAGGAAAAAATCATGACATCAAGATACGTAACAGATGTCCTGAAAATGTGGCACAGTTCAGATATTTGGGACCGGCTATAACAGATCGAAACCTGATTCGGGAGGAAATTAAGAGGCGACTGAACTCGGGTAATGCTTGCTACCATTCAGTCCAGAACCTTTCGTCTTCTCGTCTGCTGTCCAAAAACACAAAAATTAGAATATACAAAACTATAATTTTGCCTGTGGTTCTGTATGGGTGTGACTCTTGGGCTCTGACATTAAGGGAGGAACATAGACTGAGAGTGTTTGAGAACAGGGTGCTGAGGAGAGTATTTGGACCGAAGGGAGGTGAAGTGACAGGAAGTTGGAGAAAACTGCATAATGAGGAGCTTCATAACTTGTACTCTTTGCCAAGTATAATTAAAAATGATCAAGTCAAGGAGGATGAGATGGGCATGCCATGTAGCACGAATGTGGCAGAACTGGAATGCGTAAAGGATATTGGTGGGAAAGCCAGAAAGAAAGAGACCACTAGAAGACGAAGACGTAAGTGGGTGGATAATATTAAAATGGATCTTAGAGAGATAGAATGAGGTGGTACGGAGTAGATCGATCTGGCTCAGGATAGGGACCAGTGGAGGGCCTTTGTGAACACGGTAATGAAACTTTGGGTTCCATGAAATGTTTGAAAATTCTTGAGTAGCTACACAATTGGCGGTTCCTCAAGAAGGGCTCATCTCCATGGAGTTTGTTACTTTGTCCAGTATTTTTTGGTGTTATGGATGGAGGGGTAATACCGTAATCTGGAAGCCATTCTACTGCAAAAATTCAGACCCGATAAATCACATCGGGAGGTCAGTGCTTCGAACCACGTCACATGCTTTTAAACCCGACCCTACACGACACTACTGTAAGTTACATTGATGAACACAACAGTCCGGGGGCTTTTCGGACCAAAATCTTCAGAAAAAAAAAACGTAAGAAACTGCTCCGACAGTCGGGGAGAGGCCAACTGGGGGCTCGGGGCTCAGCGACGGCATCAAACTGAGGACCTTTTGACTGCATGACGTGTGCCGTTGAAGGATGAACTAGTGGGCAAAGGACGCTCGCTAACTCCATCGTTTCAAAATGAACTTCCAAGGTTTGTGAATGATTCTGGAACGAGCCGGATTTACCAGTGCAACTGCAGGATATTGTCAGGGTTTCCCAAGGTAGGGAGAATGTTAGCCTCTATGTACGTTTCATTTCAGGTTGATCTAATACACGTTTCTGTACCATGAGCCATTTTAAAAAAACGATGAAGGTGAATTTGTTCTTCATGAATTTTATTGCATGTCATGGGCCAATATGAAACAGAATTATAAAGAAGAACCAGAATACGGCACAAGAAGAAACAAACAAGAGGGACAAAGAGAGAGAAGATTATAATCTGGGATTTGACGCTCTGTAATTTGATACAATCTCCCAAAATGACATGGCGTTGCATTCCAAAAGACCACAGTCTTAATACTCACTGTTTCAGAACCTCGCACCTCACAAAAAAGATTTGAAATAATAATGCCTTAGATATTGGTGGGAAAACCAGAAGGAAAGAGACCACAGGGAAGACCAAGGCGTAGGCGGGTGGACAATATTAGAATGGACCTTGGAGAGATAGGATGGGATGGTATAGATTCGATAGATCTGGCTCAGGATAGGGACCAGTGGAGGGCTCTTGTGAACACGGTAATGAACCTTCGGGTTCCATAAAATGCTGGGAATTCTTGAGTAGCTGCAGAATTGGCGGCTCCTCCAGAAGGGCTCAGCTCCATGAGTAAGCAAGAGTAAATAACGCCTTGGAAAAATCGATTCATAAATATAAGAGTCTCGTTTCACAAGTGAGTGCAATTAAAAGTGAAACGCCCAAGACGAAGATAGGAACGACATTACACAGAAAGAGAGAACATGAAGATAAAGGGGCAAGGCAAAGCTTCGGAAGGGTTGGGAGTGCCGGATGAAACCAGAAGAAGCTGTCGATGTTGGCAAAGCAACTCAAGTGGGCGGTGGAGTTCGGAACTGCATCACGCAGGAAGTGCAACATACTTCTTTACCGTGCTAATTATCACAATTATCATTTTCTCCTCTTCATGAGAACTAACAGTAAGTACTTACTGCCGCGTCCCAACTGTTTTTTAATTTCGCTTAGTGGGGGGTGGAGTCCAGCTGGGTCCACTCGGCACGGCGGCCACTGATTGGCCTATTGTACCTGCCCCGGGTGATTATGATGATGGAGAATTTGGTGGAATGAAAATTGGCAGGGAAAACCGAAGTACTCGAAGAAAACCCGCCCCAGCGCCACTTTGTGCACTACAAATCCCACTTGACCATAACCTGGTTCGAAACCGGGCCTCACGGTGGGACGCCAGCGATTAACAGCTTGAACTATGGCGCGGCCAGCATCCCAACTTCCTTCGGAACTATTCCCAGAGGAGACTGGGCGACACTGAATAAAATCAGCAGGCGTATTTATTTTTTAGTTCATTCTAACTCGTGGAGTGTCTGAAGTGAATCTAGTAGCAGTGGCGGAGGAAGACGGCCAGGTAGCAAGACAATACGGACCACTTTACCTTGTGTTAGTACTTGGGGGGCTTACTTCATTTCCCAGTGCGACACAGTAGTGTCTGAGGAAAGTTCATTCTAATGGGTCCACCCAAGTAAGAATAAGGAAATAATCCAGTGGAACTGCTCGCATTGTTTACTTGATATAGACCACAGTGTAACCAGGAATAGATACGACATAAACATTTACACAGAAGGAACACACGGTACACCCTAAGAAAACACAGTATAACAGCGAACCCCGGGCGAAACAACCTACAATGCAGGACATAAACAGAAAAATTACATAAAATTTTACATTAAATAAGAGGGGAATTTTATATAGTTTTTAAGTATTGAAACATTTTAAAATTAGAAAACTTCTTGCAACTTCGTGACGGCTGCATGTGATTGTGATGAGTTGCACTGATTTGGATCCATATGAGACAGTTCAGTAACACGAGACGTATTTGATGAGACTACCTGAAGATGGTCCCAAATGCGGACCGAAACATATAGCAAATATCATATAAAACCAATATGAGCAGTTCGATTGGTTTATTATTATTGTTCTACTGACGGACAAATACCACAAATATAATTATGATATTTTGTATATTTCGTAACATTTATATTTATGTCTGTATACTGACTAGTCAAAATAAAGCTTGGCCCGACATGAGAGACTTTCGAGATACAGCTCATTTTTCTGCTTCTACTGTCGGAAGTAGCTACCAGATGGAACATGCACTGTTTGCGAACGCACCTTGAACACACACAGAAATGCCGCGCTCAATATGCTTACCAAGAGAACAGGTGTTTTCTTATTTGGGCACTCAACATATCCGCCCAAACTGACATGTGGGAAGAAGGCCACTGTCAATCTTCAGTACTTGATTTGACGTTATCAAGCGCATAAGCAGAATGTAAATCTCAATACCATTGAGAACAAAATGTAAGCAGGAAATGTCTGGGCGAGTATAGCCCTTAAACTAACTCGCAGAACGAACAATACAAGAGAAACAAAGTCTGCCTCTGAGCTGTGGCACAGCTGTTTCCCTCCGTACGTCTCTTTGTTTACTGATGAGCCGATCAGTAGCAACATCACATAGCGTCGGGCAGTGCAAAATGAATTGGAAAGGATCTGAAAGGAGTCGTGGAAATATCCCAGGGATGGCCTTGATGGGCTAAGGAAAACCACGGAAATCCTCAGGATATCAGATGTCCCGGCCGAGATTCGAATCGGGAACCTCCAGAATACGAGTCTAGAGTGTTACCGCTGTGCAAACCCGTCCAGTTTAGTGATATTACCTGTCACTCCAAAGGATCTTACGTTGGGATTAAAAAAGCTAAAGCTCTCCCTGTAACACGCCGTGAAGGCCCATAGGGTTGTGAGACGTCGAGGCTCCCAAATTGTCTAGGCAATCGATTCACAGATGGCGGTGAGGTTATCAGCCTTACGTGCCGGCCGCACTTACCCCCTTGGAAGATTCTTGATACTAATTTCTGTTAGAGGCTGAGTCAACCCCAGGGCCATAGTGCGGCTGGAAGGATTAGGTCAATTAAAAAATCCAATTACCTCATCGGGAATCGAACCCACGACCTTCCGGCTTGTAGCATAGTGCCTCAACCAACCAGGCTACCGCGTGTCCTTCTCATGTTCGGATTAGGTTTTAAAAAACCAAAAACATCCGGCCGTTCCTTCATTAATCACCGCAAGAAAATGCAAGGGGGAGTAGAGGCATGGCTCCATATATTCTTAAGGTAGGCACTAGATGGAGGTGACTGGTCAGTTTCAAGATCCGGCCGCTTGACACGCAGGAAAATAACCACCGGTACGGAATGGATAGAGGGTTGGGTGGCCTCCAGAGCTGGTCTGGATGCCGTGGAGAATAGATATATCTCGTAAACGTACCGGAAATCAAACCCCGATTCCTGGTCGTCCACCTCGTAGTCTAGACCGCTGTAGCGACTGCGCTAACCCAGCTCCAGTATTAGAGTAAATCTAAACCAGTTTTGTGCTATAAGCCATTTGGTGGCATGGCATCCTAAACCGGCCACTAAGTTCCGCGTATCTTACTCTCTCTGTCTCTCTCTCTCACTTTCAGCAGTTCTCCATACATGTAAAACAAACTAAACTCCGTGGCCTGTAGTCCGCAAGCGAACTATACCGACTGAGCGACCGCCGCTTGTCGGCGAAATTAGTGCCAACTTTAGCGGATAGAGGGTGTCGCATGGTCAGCGCGAAGGATCCCCACGGCCGTTAATTTCGGTTTTCTAGACCGTAGCCGCTATTTCCTTGAAATAGCTCCTCGATTATCCTCACGAGGCTGAGTGGACCCCGTTCCAGATCCACTACTTCTCAGAGAATCTTGTAGCGCCGGAAATCGAACCCGGATTTCTGGATCTGTAACCAGGATCTCTGACCCTCTATCAGCTAAAGTTGGCATTAACTTCGCCGACAAGCGGCGGTCGCTCGGTCGGTATAATTTGTTTGCGGACTAAAAACCACGGAGTTTTTGTATATCGACTGCGCTATCTACTATTTAAAACTCATACCTCACAGGAAACACATTCCGTCTAAATCAAAAAGATCAAACGGTTAATGTCCTTTACGGAAATTACCGCAGTTTATCGACACAATAATATGAAACAAATACACGGTGTGGGCAAAACGTAGTTGTTCTTAACATTAAAACGAGAGGGTTAGCAAAACGGCCGAGACACCGGCTATCGGCACTGAGGTTCTTCACGGTTTTCTTCAGTCCCTCCAGGCAATTTCCAGGATAGTATCACACATCAGATTATGATCGCTACCTGGCGGATCATTGTTTGTCGCCCTACAATTCCGCTCTATCACACGAGATTACAGATACGAGTCGTAAAATAATCCATAAAAATAAACCGTCTTGTGCGGTACTTTAAAGACTTGAAAGAAATTTAGGATATTCAGAAAAGGAGTGAAAAAAATAATCAGAATTGCATGGAGAAGGCCTGAGAAATATTTTGCAAACCTTTTCCTTGCAATTTCTTTTACTCGACTGACAATTATGCGCATTGTTTTCGCGTGCACTTGTATTCCCTCAGGCTCAGTATCAATGCATACGTGCACAGTGTCGGGAAGTACTTAACTTTGTGTGCAATGAAATGTTTACCAAGGTCTATCAGAAGAATTCTCAAATGCTCGCAACACTGGACAAGGCTTAAACTTGGCGGCAGTCAAGCATGCGACCGCTCAAGTTGTGGCAGGAGCTACTAAGGATCTGCCATGCTGAGCCTGGACTGACAAAGGCCTTGTACATGTTGTATATACATATATTTAGTAACATATAAATGTACATTGTGCATACTGACAACAGACATATTACTGCTGACAGTCGGTCGTAACATAAATTTGACTTTGACTTGAAAGCCAGGGTGAGAATGAAGCATGAGTAAGAAGGGTCGAATACTTTCACCGTAGCCTTGCGAATCGTAGGAGGCGACGAAAGGGGAACCCAGTGTGTGGGGGTATAACTGGGTCACTCCATTCCTGGAGGATATAAATACGGGGACCTGGCCCTCCGGGTTGGAGCAGTCTTAACTCTGAAACAGTAAAATGCCGTCATGAGTACCGCGGGACTCGGACTTGAAAATGGCTGCGCTGGCGAGGGCCAGCAAAAATTGTAAAGGACAGAACCATCCTCTCGACAGGGAGAGCGCCCCACATCAGTAAACCCGCAAGTGTCTAACAGTATCAAAATTTTATCTTGGGTCCGAGACGGGGCTTGACACCAAGATAGACTGTACAACTGACCGTCAGTCGAGAATTGACAGCTGAAGTTGGAGGCTGGCAGTGGAATGCCAGTTCAGTTCAGCGCGTGAGCTAGCAGCTGAAGGGAATACGGGGTGAAACCAGCGTCGGATTATGAGGTTGGTGTGAGATGGTCGAAACCCTGCAAAGACATGAGACCGGAAGCAGAGGAATGTCCACCGTTGGGAGCCGCTACCAAGCATCGTGACTGAAGACATCAGTCTGTGTCATAATGATCTGTAAAGTGTAGTCACGAACTGTGCAAATGTACAATAAATCCAATAATCAATCCAGAATCCTTCTATCGTCACTCTAACGCGTGATAATATGTATGTTTCATTTGTTAGGTTGATCTAATACACGTTTATGTACCATGAGCCATTTTAAAGAAACGATGGAGGTGAATTTGGTCTTCATGTATTTTATTGCATGTTATGGGCCGATATGAAACAGAATTATAAAGAAGAACCAGAAGACGGCGCAAAAGAAAACGAAAGAGAGGGACAGAAAGAGAGAAGATTACGATCTACTGGGATTTGACGCTCTGTAATTTGATACAATCTCCCAAAATGACATTGCATATCCCAAAAGACCGCAGTCTTAATACTCATTGTTTCAGAACCTCGCCTTGGAAATATCGATTCATAAATACAATAGACTGGTTTTAAAAGTGAATGAAATTAAAAGTGAAACACCCAAGAGGAAGATAACAGATGAAGACAGGAGCGACATTACACAGAGAGAGAGAGAGAACATGAAGATACGCGGGGAAGACGAAGCTTCGGGAGGATTAGGAGTGACGGACAGACTTGACTGCTAGGCGCCCGACATAAAATAAAAACGTCTAAAGAATGAAAATAATTTGGGTATGTGGGACAGCCTCCAGTTCCAACATCGAAATCCTCCAGCGCTTTCAACACAAGACTTTCCGATCCATTCTGAAAGCACCTCGGTACATAAAACAACCTCAGGATCCATGAAGATCAAATGAACACAGTGCTCAGTGAAGTGAAGAAGGGGAATCCCAAAAACTTAAGAAAATTAGGAAACCACACTAATCCTACTAGACAATAGCGAGACTACGCACAGACATAGCAGGCAGTCCTGAGTAAAACCCCAATACAAGGATTAAAATGATACCTAAGTGAATAGAAAAGAACATATGAGTTATGCCACTCGCCATAACTCATTCACGAGCCAGTATTTATTGAACGCATACATTTATTGCAGATTCTGAGGAATACGTGTAATAATTGTGTAAAAAAATGAATTTACCCAACAACTTTCAACGGTGACCACACAGCAAGAAATATCTGTCGAGTATCTCTGGACATAAACTATGCAAACAGGTGGAGAGACGGATAGATATGGCCTTGTTCATTGTGCGCTCATTTTGCGCCAAGTAACGCATTAAACGGAACGGCAGGACCGTAACGATAATTACTGGAATCATAAACCGTGATTGCATTACTCAGCAAAACAGTCTTCATGTCACTCGTTTTATGTCAATATAGTACACTCTCACTGGAGCTTCCGTCGCGGAGTTCCTTTTAAACGCAAAATATACTTATCTATTTTACACAAAGACTTTAATTCAGTTCCAATAGAATATTTATTTTTGTATTATTTTAGAGTAAAAAACTATTTGATATTTGCTAATTACTTTGAGGTAACTCACATACGAAATGTCTGTTAACCTCTTATTTTCATTTCAAGAAGTTTGGGGAGTGGAGTGAATTACTTCCGTTCTGGACGACTGGAGTTAAATCCCCCGCGGGTACGTTGGGGTATTTCCCTTCACACACATTTCCTTAAACATCACAAGGAACATTTGATTTCCGAAATATTCAGTGCCAGAGGCAATTTAGTCTGAATACCTCCTGCTGGTATATTGACCCAAACATGCACATTCCAAACAAATATTTATTTTCAACTCGCACATTGGCGAACATTTGTATTTTCATGATTTTGTATGGCTTCTGCTTGTTGATTCCCTAGAATGAACTGAACTCCTTTACAACTTCAGTACGAACCGAATATGTCACCATATCTTATAGCTCTTCTGTGATTCTATTTTTCTGCGTTTAGCTGTTGCCACAGGAACGTGCTTACCGAACCGTTGCCCAGCAATGGATTATTCCGTGTCTATTCGTTGCAGCGGGAACATGCTTGGCGAGAAGTCGGCTAACTTCTGGCTCCACTATTCCGGTTTTCAGGCGTCATGTCACAATATACTACGACATGATGACGGTAAAGTTTAACAAGAGAAGACATCCGCTGTTAGGCAACGGTAAACTAAACATGTTTCCACGGCACGGTAAAAACGTTATTGAAGTAAGGAACACATGACGTCACATTAGAGAATTGTTGGAAGTGATAATTTCTGTTGGGTCCGTGCCGAGCCTATAATTACAGGAGCAGAAGAACGAATGTCCAATAACATGCTATATGTGCTAAACGTACACTTGACAAAGGCGAAGCATATTCATAAGAGGTAAAACAATATTTCCGCCAGAAAGGATGTTACAAAAGGACTGTGACCATAAGGGTTCAAGCGAAAAAAAAACTGTTAGTCTGAAGAGGCTTGGCGCCAAGATGAACTGATTGGCGGCAAACCGCCACTGGCAAAGCAGCTCTAACTCTCGCCCTGAATACCGGTGATTATTCTATGGTAATATGACGGCTAAAAGCCGGAATCGTCAGTGAACATATACGGCCATTACTAGGCAACGGCAAGTTAAACATGTTTCCGCGTCAAATTATTGAGTAAGTGCCCGCTCGAGTGACGTCCAGCAGAGCTTGTGACCAGTAGTAGTCAGACGCCTCCTCTCGTCGGAACGAAGGCTCCATTCAAAAACACGTAAAATTCTTGAAAACAAAAATATGATCAGGGGCCCCGATAGGGCTCGAAACCAAGAACTACTGAGCTGACGCGGGCAAGCAACAATTTAACCGACCAACATATTTGCAGGGTCGAGAATGTGAGGAGATATTTGGAACAATGGGTTATGTGCGAGAAAGTCGCCAGCCGGTACTGACGTGACTAGAAGATATTGCTGGGAGCCGTTAACTAACAAAGGATAATGAAGATAAACTGGGAAGATTTAGTGTGTGTTGTAGTGAGAAGTCTAGTGCGTGGATTAGCGGAAGCGCTATAACTACTTCTAGTTACGATTTATAAGCGTTTAATAATCCAGTTACCAATCCAAGCACCGTGTCTAGTCACAAACACGTGACAATAGATTCTATACACACACACACACACACACACACGCATATATATATATATATATATATATATATATATAGTACATGCACAATAGACGTTAGCTAGCTGAACTTTTGTGTGCGCGTGCGTGCGTGCGCCAACATGAGTATATGAGAACACACAAAGCCGCCGACTCAACACGGACAGTTCAGCTGCTTCTCGGATAGGTCTGCCCTGCGTGTTCTGCGGTTTCACTTCATTTTTATTGCTAAGTGGCCTGGTTCCTGAAACTATAAAGTAAGGGCACTGGCCCTCATGAACCAGTTACGATCCATTCTTTGTACTTTATTGTCCGATAAACTCGGCACTGAGCACAGAGGTAAGTAAAACACGCAGTTTTATTGCCCCCCAAAAATAAAACCACAAACTCAATTTTACCATATTTGAGGAACAATATTTTCTAGGATAAATACACCGTGTAGTCCGTTAATTAACCGACGTTTCGGAGGAAAATGCCTCCGTCATTACAGTCGAAGGGTAAGCCATGTGAACAACCATCAAGGAGCAACAGTAAATTGCTTCGCCTACATTTAGACTCTGGAAATGGAGATAATACTTTCCTTCGAAACGTCGTTAAACTTCTGTCGGACTTCACTGCGTCAGTCACCGCTGTCAGGCCCCTCTTGTTATATTTTTGCACAAGTTTGTGTACTGTTGCAATGCATTATAATTTACTATAGTTCAGCAAACACCATCAAATAGCAACATAAAGCAGACCCAATATATATTTACTTAATATTGTATTGGGGCATGCGGTAGCGTAGTTGATTGAGACGCCATGCTACTAGTCGGAAGGTCAGCGGTTCGAATTCCTCTGTCATTAGCTTTTTCAGTTGAAATAATCCTTCCAGCCGCACTATGAACCTTGGATCGATTTAGTATCTAACAGAAATGAGTACCAGGAATCTTCCTGGGGGTAAAGTGCGGACTGCGCGTAAGGCTGATAACCTCACTGCCATCTGTGAGCCGATTGTCTAGAAATTGTGGGAGCCTCAACGTCTCAC
The DNA here is from genome assembly GCF_002891405.2 of Cryptotermes secundus. Classification (NCBI taxonomy): domain Eukaryota; kingdom Metazoa; phylum Arthropoda; class Insecta; order Blattodea; family Kalotermitidae; genus Cryptotermes; species Cryptotermes secundus. The sequence continues at coordinate 1,809,424 of NW_019720162.1, forward strand.
AGCCCTATGGGTCTCAACAGTCTGTTACATGGATAGCTTTTTTTTTAATTATCGCATTTTGGAGTTATCACATTCTGTTCTGTTTTATTATGACTTATGTGGTGTAGACACTCATTGTCTTCTATTTGCTGATGATAAAGTGTATCAAACTATTAAATCCCCTAATGACTGATTACTTCTACAGTTAGATACTGTTTAAGCAGTTGGTGTTCTGGCAGTTTCATAAAGATAAACTTTAGTAAAGAAGTGGATTATTCTCTCACGAGGTTAACTAACGTACTCAAATATTTACTCTTGGAAATATTGTTATACACCGAACTAATTACATTAATTACATTAACTGTGAAATTGATTTTTACCAACATGTTGATTTCCCCTTTTAAAATGTAATCAGTTTCTCAGAGTTACTTCGCACTGTAGCACGTTCGGTTCCCACCATAAGCAGCTTACTGTATTTTGCTTCGGTCAGACTTTGGCTCGAATGTGCTTCTGCTACAAGGAACGCCATTATGATTCCTTGGTCCAATACTTCTCAGAGCATGCAAAGAGCCTGCAGCCCTCTGCCACACACGCTTTTACACTAAACTTTCAGTATCACTGTGATAATTTATTGGGAAAATTAAAATTATAAAAAACAATATTTTCCAGACTTCATAAACCAAGGGGTTTATTCTAATTCTCTTCAGCGAAGGTAAATATTAACGATTACCATTAAAACACTCGGCGTTCGTGTTCCTCCTCGGAACACATGTAACGTTTCTATGTTCAGCTGCACCTCCAGTCTCTGTCCTTCAGCTAAACGCGCTTATGTTCTAGAAACAGTTGGTGTTCGCGTTCCTGCTCGGAACATACGTAACGTTTCTATGTTCAGCTGAACCTCCACCCTCTGTCCTTCAGCTGGATGTGCTTCTGTTCTAGAAGCAGTCGGTGTTCGTGTTCCTACCGGGAACATACGTAACGTTTCTATGTTCAGCTGCTCCTCCTGTCTCTGTCCTTCAGCTGGATGTGCTTCTGTTCTAGAAGCAGTTGGTGTTCGTGTTCCTGCTCGGAACATACGTAACGTTTCTATGTTCAACTGCATCTCCAGTCTCTGTCCTTCAGCTAAACGCGCTTCTGTTCAAGAAACAGTCGGTGTTCGTGTTCCTACCGGGAACATACGTAACGTTTCTATGTTCAGCTGCTCCTCCTGTCTCTGTCCTTCAGCTGGATGTGCTTCTGTTCTAGAAGCAGTTGGTGTTCGTGTTCCTGCTCGGAACATACGTAACGTTTCTATGTTCAACTGCACCTCCACCCTCTGTCCTTCAGCTGGATGTGCTTCTGTTCTAGAAGCAGTTGGTGTTCGTGTTCCTGCTCGGAACATACGTAACGTTTCTATGTTCAACTGCACCTCCAGTCTCTGTCCTTCAGCTGGATGTGCTTCTGTTCTAGAAGCAGTCGGTGTTCGTGTTCCTGCTGGGAACATACGTAACGTTTCTATGCTCAGCTGCTTCTCCAGTCTCTGTCCTTCAGATGGATGTGCTGCTGTTCTAGAAACAGTCGGTGTTCGTGTTCGTGCTCGGAACATACGTAACGTTTCTATGTTCAGCTGCTCCTCCAGTCTCTGTCCTTCAGCTGGATGTGCTTCTGTTCAAGAAACAGTCAGTGTTCGTGTTCCTGCTCGGAACATACTTAACGTTTCTATTTTCAGCTGCTCCTCCAGCCTCTGTCCTTCAGCTGGATGTGCTTCTGTTCTAGAAACAGTCGGTGTTCGTGTTCCTGCTCGGAACATACTTAACGTTTCTATTTTCAGCTGCTCCTCCAGCCTCTGTCCTTCAGCTGGATGTGCTTCTGTTCTAGAAACAGTCGGTGTTCGTGTTCCTGCCCGGAACATACGTAACGTTTCTATGTTCAGCCGCTCCTACAGTTTCAGTCCTTCATCTGCTTGTTCTTGTTCTGGTAACGCCGTTTGTAAATCGACAGTTATGTTTAGAAACGAATAGTTAAATTCTGGCGATATTAACAGACTCGGCCTTTTTTTTACTCGTATTTGGTCATGTGTTTGTTTTGTCTTCGTGTCGTTTTATTGCTGTTGTTTTGTATTCATGGTGACTGTAACTGGCCCTTGGCTGTTCAGTTCAGCACGCAAATTAATAAGGAATTGAATTTAATTATTATCATTATGTGACAACGAGCGTTAACATTTGCTCTCATGAGCAGTGACACGAGTGAAGAGAAATGTAGGGCTGTATGTTTCTGTGCACAACTCAAGGAAAGAGACCACACTGGAAATTGAGGGGAGCGTAGTACTGATCCTTCAGATTCAAGCTAATAAGGCATGACATGGGCATAGTTTACTCAGAATAAGATCTCCTGACGTATAAGTTGCAGAAGGAAGATTAGTTTCGTAACCAGTTTCATAAACGTCGAGGAATAACTTGTAAGACTAAATGTCCGAGCACGAACATAAAATACAGCATTTTTTTATACCGACTGGATTGAGACAACATTAACACGTCTTGCGTGCGTTCAGAACTTACCTAGTTCAACTCTCGGCAGTGGCCAGCCACTCAGCTTCACAAATCATTATTTCAGATTTGGGCTGATTTCATTACTAATATAGTTTAAGTTATTTATTTCTAGTGGGGTGGGACTAAGTCCCTTGTACTGCGGCCACTTCTGGCCTATTGTACCAGCCCCAGATGATAGGTGAGGGTGATTGTGGAGCAATTGGTGGAATGCAGATTGGCAGGGGAAAACGAAGTACTCGAAGAAAACCTGCCCCAGCGCCACTTTGTCCGCCACAAATCCCACTTGACCAGACCAGGGATCGAACCTGGGCCGCCGCGTTGGGAAGCCAGCGACTAACCGCTTGAGCTATGGCGCGGCCCCCTCAGAAGTTAATTCCAACTGGAACAGGCCATAAAGTCCAGTCTGCGAAAGTAGAATAAGAAACAGAAGTTAGATTTCATTACCGTGCGGTGTTTCGCGGCATTCTTAGCACGTCATTAAGTATATCAACAGACAACAAAAATAAGAACGGAAGATCTCTTTACAAGCTACTAATCCTTCACTAAATTAGTATTAGCAGGAAAGGCTCGTTGAAATTCAACGTGAGATAAATTATTTTGCACCATCATCCTTCACTCATTTTTCCCTATCCTTTACCCTCTCGTACCTTTACCTCCTTCCCTTCTTCTCCGATAAATAAAGATTAAATTACAACTTTATCATTCAGATGGAACAGTTACAGAGCTGCCAGCTGTATGAGTATGAAAAGAATTACATTTTTCAATGGAAACTGAGTGAAAAAATGCTTAGTAATATACATACATATTGAATGATGAAGCATATCCTATTATCCATATATAAGTACATATAAGCCAAACGGCAGGTACTCACACTCTCACGGAGCTGAGCCCTTCTTGAGAAGCCACCAACTGTGCAGCTACTCAAGAAATTCCCAGCATTTTATGGAACCCGAAGGCCCATTACCGTGTTCACAAGCGTCCCTCACTGGTCCCTATCCTGAGCCAGATCAATCCAATCCACACCATCCAATCCTATCTCTCTAAGATCCATTTTAATATTGCCCACCCACCAATGTCTTGGTCTTCCCAGTGGTCTCTTTCCATCTGGCTTTCCCACCAATATTCTATATGCATTCTTCTTCTCTCCATTCGTGCTAAATGCCATGACCATCTCATTCACCTTGACTTGATCATTCTAATTAAACTTTGAGAATAGTACAAGTTATTGAAGCTCCTCATTGTACAGTTTTCTCCAACCTCCTGTCACTTCCTCTCTCTCCGGTCCAAATATTCTCCTCAACACCCTGTTCTCAAACACCCTCAGTCTATGTTCCTCCCTTAATGTCAGAACCTAAGTTTCACACTCATACAGAACCACAGGCAAAATTATAGGTTTTTATGTTCTAATTTTTATGTCTTTAGACGGCAGACGAGAAGACAAAAGTTTCTGAAGTGAATGGTAGTAGACATTACTCGAGTTCGTTCGCCTCTTAATTTCCTCCTGAATCAGGTTTCGATCTGTTATCGTTGTTCCCAAATATCTGAACTGTGCCATATTTTCAAAACATCTGTTTCCTATCTTTATGTCATCATTTTGCCCTGCATTTTGGTGACGAGACAGTAACATATACTTAGTTTTCACTGTGTTTACTTCTAGACCAACCTCGTTACCAGGGTAAAATAAAGATTTTGTGTTTTTTATGGTATCTACATTATGACGCAGTACATTCACATCATCGACATAGACCAACAGCTGATGTGTTCCAATTAACTGCCGTCTCACGTGGTTTTCCTGGACCTCCCTAGTGGCATATTCTAAAGCAAAGTTGAAAAGCAGTGGCGATAAAGCATCTCCTTGATTTAGACAATTTTTATCCTGTTCATATACCTAAACAGATACTGCTCGATAGTTCGTGACCTATGCTATAACGTACGTATCTGCAACATATTAACGCCGATAATTCGTTGCTATGGTAACCCGAGAACGTGTAATAAAAATGATAAATCACTAGCTTACAAAACTTTATATATTCATTCATTCATCAGTAATCTGTCAGATGACAGATATATATATATAAATTTATTTATTTTCATAAAGATTCTCCATACGTATAAATACCAGTATCCTTCCGTCTCGGGCTGCATCTCCCCAAAGCGTTAAACATATTGTGACGTGTATACCCATTGCTAGGTAACGACTCAGTAAACACATTTCCTCGAAGTGTACACATGCAACAGAAGGATATCTGTTTCTAGGCAACGGAGCTGTAAACACGCCTCCTCAAGATCAGAAGACGGTGTTTTCTGTGACTTTTGCCGAGGGGTTATAAAAGGACAAAGAAAGTGGCGATAAAGCATCTCCTTGTTTTAGACCACTCTGGATAGTGAATTTATCAGACAAATGTTAACCTATGAGGACCTTACGTCGTTTAAACGCATTTTAATCAGCCTAACTAGTTTCATAGGTATCCCAAACTTTATCAGAATATTGTACAATACTTCCCTCCTAACTGAATCATAGGCTTTCTTGAAGTATATGAATAGCTGACGTACTGTCTCATCGTACTCCCATTTTTTCTCCAATATCTGACGAATGCAAAAGATCTGATCTGTAGTTGACTCTGATGATCCCCAATAATTTCATCTATATATGGACTTAAAGAAGAATACTGGATAAAAATTTATATGAAGTTGATAGCAGTGATATCCCCCGATAATTACTACAGTCAGTTTTATCACCCTTCTTGTGAACTGGTACTTTAATAGACTCCTTCCACTGATCAGGCAATTTTTCCTTATGCCAAATAGAAGTAATTAGATTGTGGACCTTTTTTTTCCATTGGCGCTACAGCCCTCGTTTCGGCCTAGGCCTACCTCCATGAACTTCTCCGTTTCACTTCGGTTTACTAGATCTTAGACATACGGTAGGACTCCTTCGGTGGGTGATCAGCTGGTCGCAAGGCCTCTACCTGTACATAAACACAGAAAGACGCACACAAACATCCATACCCTGAGTGGTATTCGAACCCACGATCCCGCTCGGCTACCGTGACCTGCCAGATTGTGGATCTCAAAACACAATATTCCGCCCCCTGCTTGAATCAGTTCTGCCGGAATTTGATCACTACCTGGCGATTTATACCGCTTCAATTTTTCAATAGCACTTTCAACCTCAAAAGGGCTAGGATCAGCTATTAACGGCTCAGCTGTGTGCATCTCTATCTGCCTAACATCACCGACCCTATGTACATTCAGTTACTGACAGAAGAAATTTTTCCACCTAGGCAAAATGCTGTGGGAATCTGCAAGCCGATCACCATTCTCATCCTTCGCTAAGCTACTTCTAGGGCCGCGCCACAGCGCAAGCGGTTAGTCGCTAGCCTCCCACCGCGGTGGCCCGGGTTCGATCCCGGGTTGGTCAAGTGGGATTTGTGGTGGACAAAGCGGCACTGGGTCAGGTTTTCTCCGAGCACTTCGGTTTCCCCTGCCAAATCTCCATTCCACCAATTGCTCCACAATCACCCTCACCTATCATCTGGGGCTGGTACAATAGACCAGAAGTGGCCGCAGTAAAAGGGATTTAGTCCCACCCCACTAGCAATTAAAAAAAACTACTTCTAGGTTGGTAACCCTGCTTAAAGTCATTTATTCCTCTATACAGGTCTCTAATGTTCTTGTTCTTACTGTTCATTGCAAGCTCTTCAATTTTGTCTTTCGTTTAATTTCTTGAGATTGAACCTCTCCATGTGAACTCTGTGAATTGTTTGTTTACTCACTGCCAGTCTTTCCCTAACCTTTGCCACCACCAGGCAGTGGTCAGTATCACAATCTGCTGCCCTGAATGATCGCACATCAAGTAAACTTGAATGCCGTCTTCTGTCTATAAAAATGTGGTCAATTTGATTGTGTATCTTCCCATCAGGAGATGTACAAGTAACTTTATGAATGTTACGATGTGGGAACATTGTACTTTTGACAGTATGATTTTTTGATGTGGCAAAGTTTACTGCTCTAACTACATTATCATTACTAACATCATGCAAACTCTCATTCCAAATTGCTGGTTTGAAAATGTCTTCCTTACCTAGTTTGGCATTGAAATCTTCTAAAAATATTTTCGTATGGTACTTTGGGAATTTATCAGAAACTTGTAAGATTTGAGGTTTTCACGTCGGTGACTATGAAGAAAGCAGTCTTCTGGGATGTGGCGTCGTGTAGATGTGGTGTTAACCGAAATTTCGGAGGAATGTATCGCCTCCATACGTTCCTCCGAAACGTCGGTTAACACCACATTCCAGAAGACTGCGTTCTTCTATCAGAAACTTGTTCTAGTTCTTCGTAGAACCTGTTCTTTGTATCATCAACTTTATCATCTGTTAGTGCATGAACATTCATAACGATGATATCACACCAGTGACCTCATAGTATTATGTATCATTATATATGTATTATGTATCGTTAACGAACTCTGCCCTCTTAACCGCTGATATGTTTCTCTTATGTACGAAAAAACCTGTACCTAATTCATGATTTTCATTCCCCTTTCCATAGAAAAATGTATGTTCTCCTGCTGGTGTGATGCCACCTCCATCCCATCTGACCTCCTGTACTCCCGCTAAATCTAACTTATATTTTAAGATTTCTTCTGCCACTGCCTTGAGCCAACCTGCTCTATGCAAACTTCGTACATTCCAAGTGCCAAATCTCATATCCATTTTCTTTAGCTTAGGGCGTTTATCCAGAGGATCCGTCCAGGTCCGAGGCTTCTTGAGAATTCTCGTAACACGCTTATTTTTTACGGCGGGGAGTACTTAGCCCCACGCCCAAACCCCAAGCTGGAGTACCACCCCTTGTCGGCTGTCCGTGACTGCTTATTCAATATATTCGCTGGTTCCTTCCATATTTGGAGGGCGTCTCCTCCATCCGCAACCTGAGGTGACAAGGGACCCGCCTGACATGGGAACGGCATGCAGGAGACATAAGTAATTAAAGCTATCCCTGTAACAGGCCGTGGAGGCCCACAGGGTTGTGTGATATTGAGGTTACCACATTTTATAGATAATCGGCTCATAGATGGCGGTAAGGTTGTCAGCCCTACGCGCCGCCCGCCCTTTACCCCCAAGAATAATTTTTTACTCATTTCTATTAGAGGCTCATTGAACCCCAGGCCAGTGCGGCTGGAAGGATTAGGTTAACTGAAAAATATCCAGTGACCACATTGGGACTTGAATCCGCGACCTTCCGGCTTGTAGCATAGTGCCTCAACCAACTATGCTACCGCGTGCCCCCGTGTAGGAGACATAACAGCGGGAAAATTGTTAGCTTTACACTTGACAGAATGGGTTTGAGCCCAAGTCAATTTCTTTCCCTATTATTTCCTGCAGAATAAAGGCACTTGGGCCGTTACGACAATGGCTACGATAAAAGGAAATGTTTACATTATATTACGGCGTTCTGTATGTATGTATTCGAGTAGTCCACTATAATTTTATATACAGAGAATTACAAAGACAGGCAGCTTAATTGCTGGAATGCAATTTTCTTCACACAGATGCCCCTCAAGAATTATATAGTAAAAGTCACGAAAATGACACCTTTGTGTGTAACTCCAAGAAAGAAGAGACTTTAAACGCAGGTAACCACAAGTAACAACACAAACAGGTTCTCTAATTGCAATGCAGATTTTTCTGAATGAACACGCCAGCGTGTATAAGCATGTACCGACAAGTATGGGTGACTGTTCTGTAGTCTACATATAATGGAAAGGAAGCTTACACTGAGAAAATAGAGAAAATAAAAGAGCCTTTGTGAAAGCCTACGAATAAACAGAACAGTTAATTCGGTCATATAATTTGCATACATTTTTAGACAGCCTATTGAAGACCCCAATATTGACCTTCATCCAAACAGGTTTCTCCTAATTTGGATAGATTTATGCTCGAATATGCAATTCAGTGTGGTCGACAAACAGGTCAACATCAAAATTCTCGGAATTCAAGTTCCATTCACCTGACACTTTAGAAGCATTGATTCAAGCGACATTTGTTCCTTCTTCGTTTTGTAGGTTATGTTACGGCACTGATTAAAGAGTGTAATTCTAAATTATTGTCGGGGTTTCAGTGGCCTATAATTTTCAAATCGGAGAAAATAAAATAAAACTGCTTACGGAATACGAAAGAACAATTCAAGAAGCTTTATTTGGAAACGCTGTACTCGCCGCATTGATGTCTGAAAGAAAATATGATGACATACCTCAAATTGGCGACTGTTCAAGAGAAAGCAATGTGCTTACTTTGGTTTTTCGAAAACAAAGTCCATTATCAAAACGCAGCATCGTTACAGAACTCGATATGGAAAGGATGCACCTTCAGCTAAAGCTATCCGACGCTGGTTAAAGCAATTTCAAGAGACTGGTAGTGTTCTGCAGCGAAACGGAGCGGGAAGACCAAGCTCTCAGCAAGATGTTGATTCACAGAATTACTGGGGTTTCGGACTTTTTCCATCTTCCGGAATTCTAGGTAATAGAGGACACAACGTTTCGGAAACTAGATGAGTTTCCGTCTTCAGGTGAGAAAGGAAGACACTTACTCAGTTTGGCCCATTAGAAAGAGCTAATCTCCAGTTCCCGAAACGTCGTGTCCTCTATTAGCTAGAATTCCGGACGATAGAAAAAGTCAAAGACCGCAGTAATTCTATGTGTCATCCACCATCGTCAGAACCCTTTACAATCTAAGATGTTGATTGAATCCAGGAAGCGATTTCTCGAAGCCTAGACAAGCTTCTTTTGCAATTAGGTATACCACATATGACTGTTTGGATGGTTGTTCATAATCGCCTTCACCTCCATGCTTGCTGGCAACGTAAACACCGACAATACTTTGGAATCACCCTGTATAGCATCGACTCATACGATTTATAGAAGCTTAGAAGGAAGCTGTTGTGGCATAATATGGAGATTGTCCTGGAATTTGCGTCGACGAAGTGAGGAAAACCAATAAACGCCCACATTGAGACTTAAACCGAAGACGTCCCAAACAGAAACTTTTAGTGTTATCGCTAAACCAAACCATTCAGTTTCTCAAACCTCAAATATATCGGAATTCAAGTGTTATCTAGGGTTCTGAAGGAAAACGCGTTGGAAAGTTTCGGTCTGTTACTGAACACGTAGGGAGCGGGGATTCCTCAGTCGGTATAATGATTCAGATTTGAACGAAAGAGCAATTGTGCTTCGTTTCCCGGAAGAGGCAAGAAACTTCTCTCTCCGCCAATGGCCAGAACGTCCAGAACGTCTCTCGAATCCATGCGACCTCCTACCCAGTAGGTACTGGGGGCTTCTTATTGCAAGATAAAGCTGCCGGGGATTGAAACTGACCACTCACCTCCATCCAGTGGCGAAGTTAAGAATACGTGGAGTTATACCTCCACTTTCCCATTCGTCTTCATGATGTAATAAATAAAAAGCACAGGGACAAACTTACCTTTAAAAACTAACATCCTAATGTAACAGAGGAACAGGTCGAGCTGGGAGAAATTAAGTTAGTCTCACAAAACATTAAACACAGGACCGCCACAATCAGTCTAGTACACTGTTATGCCCTGTCGTCAGGCCTATAAACATGGCGGGAGCGCGAATTTCTGAGATAGTGAGATGGGAACACCACTAGTGTCAGGTAACTATCTTTATGGAGCTGAGCCTTTCTTGAGAAGCCACCAGTAGTTCATCCACTCAAGAATTTGCCAGAATTCTATGCAACACAAAGGTTCCATCACAGTGTTCACAAGAGCCCTCCACCGGTCCCTATCCTGAGCCAGATCAATTCAGTCCATAACACCTCATCCTACCTAAAATTCATTTTAGTGTTATCCTCCCACCTGTCTAGATATTCCTAGTTGCCTCTTTCCTTCTGGGTGTCACGTAGGATCTTGAAATAATGCAACACATCTTTTTAATTTTTTTCTTTTGGATGTTTTTAGTAAGGCGAATTCGCCCATTTATTTTGTTGGATAGTAGCCGATACTTCTATGATTTTAACTCGACAAGTCGTATTGGTATGGCGAAATAAATTCTCTGTCTGTTGGTACAGGTAGATTAATAGACATAAGCAAATTGCATGACATTAAAGGCGAGTTATTTTAAAACTTCTCATGTAGCAAACTATAATGGACTAAACTTGTGAGCAGATCTGTTGGAAATAGATAACTTGAATGACAGAACACAGACATAGGAACAACAAAAATTAATGCTACTGATATTAAGGGAAACAGGCTGTGAATATGTGAACTCGAACGAACTATGAGTTATCTTCAGGGATATAACGCCTTGCAGTCCGTTGAAAGTCAATATTCGATGGAAGCGACATGTTACTCCTAAACGTCGGTTGTTTTCCAACGGACTATATGGCATTATGTCGAAGAAGATAGAAGTCTTCATAACTACGGCTGTGAGCCTCAAATTCTACATCGATTGAACTAGTTCAGACTTCAGTCCAATGGCGAGTTGTTGAACTTTTGACATCAAGAAAAAAAACACTTAGTTAATGAGTCAGACAAGTTTAAGTGTTCATTACTCGGTATAAAGACCCTTCTTTTTTGTAATGCATGTGTTACAAATGGTTGGCTCGCAGTTAATTAAAAACCTGACTATTAAGAACATGAAAAGTTACAGATGACATATTGGGTACACATTTAATGTGGAGAGAGAGAGAGGTTAAGAACACAAGGGGAAAAAGTACAAGTATGATGAAAACATGGCAAAGCGTCACTTCCGTAGGAATGTTAGCCAAACCCAGAGGCTGAGAAAGGTCGTAAAAAAGTTGGCGACTATGTAAGGGGAAGAATCAGTAAATAGGTCACAAATGGAAGAAAAACAGTTGAAATGAATGTAATAGGTTTTCTATGTGTATCACTAGATAGCAGCACAGTCCAGTTTTATGACGGTCTAGGTATCAGACGCGCATGTACATGTTCAGAGGCTAGCTTTGGTAATCGAAATGGCGATCATGCTTGAGTGTGTACTACCGAAGAGCAGCGTTCTTTTTTTGCGTTTTTGTGGACAATAGGACACAATGCAAAGAATATTCATAAGGAAGTGTTTCCTGTTTAGGGCGAGAAGTTTTTGTCGCGTAAAGGGGTTCATAACTGGGTTGCAAACGTTTTCGCTGATGCCGTAAAGGTTTAAACAGAGGTGCGGGAGTGGCTGAGAAAACAATCAAAAGAATTCAATGCTACAGGTTTCGAAGCACTGGTAAAGTGATGGGACATGTGTATCAGTGTTGGTAGAGGATATGTCGAAAAATAATTTTTTTCAAGGTTCAAATATCACATGTTTTACGTTCTACTTCCATTTGTGACCTATTTACTGACTCTCCCTCATATACACATCATACAAGACAACTATGCGAATTTTATTTAAATGTCAACAAAGCTAGGGGGAGCCGAGGTAGCATAGCCGGTATAGCGAATAGCTATGGGCTGGACGACAGAGGAATTGGAGTTCGAGTCCCGGTAGGGTCAATAATTTTCTCTTCACGTCGTCCAGACCGGCTCTGAGGCCCACCCAGCCTCCTATCTAATGGGTACCTGGGTCTCTTTCCCCGGGGGTAAAGCGGACTACTCACCTCCAACTAGTGCCAAGGACAAGAAAATGTCGAGCTATATATCCACTCTCCAATACGCCTTGATGACGTAGTGCTTTATTAGTTAAGCACCGGGGCAAATTTACCTTTACTGTCATGGTTAACATGAATATACTGCCATCGTGTAAAAGGGGTTGACGGGCATGGAAGAAATACATTGACTCGGTTGTGGACGGTGTCTGCGGCCACCAGACATTTTCAGTAAGAAGTAAGTTTCTTGTCTGAAACCTTTTCCCGTTGTTTAGAACGAATTACCTTCGTATCCTCTCTACGTCGACCGACTAAGGTTACGCGAGTGCTGATAGTCTCTGCTACACAGCCACAAACTAAAACATTCAATTTGCGAAAAAACAAACATCGCAACAAACTGACGTAAGAGAATCATTTTCGGTTATGTGTAGAAGATCGTTCAGTGACCAAGTTACCTTTAGTGAGCTGCGATAAATTGATGTAATTAGATACTCCTCGCGCTGGGCTTTATAGTTAAAGTAATTGCAGTCTGTTTTGTATGGTTTGCTTTACACAGTAAAAGTTCGTAACTTTTAAATGTGACCATAGAATATTTTTTTCTTTTGCTTGTAACCGGCTCCCTGAGGTATATAATCTTTTATAGCTATTACGTACCCACCATTTTAACGTATAGAATCCCTATATTTGCCTACAAAATTTATTAATGTTTCGTATGATTCTCAGACGGACGACCAAGGGGTCGGATTTCGAGTAACGGTGGAGGCAAGAATTTTCATTTCTCCATGTTGTCCAGACCGGCTCTGGGGCCCACTCAGCCTCCTATCCAATGGTATCCGGAGGCTCTTTCCCTGGGGATAAAGCGGCCGGGAAGTGAAGCTGACCACTCATCTCCAACTAGTGCAGAGGTCAAGAAAACGTGGTCTATATCTCCACTCCCCCAAACGTCTTCATGGCGTAGTGCTTAATTTGTTAAGCACAAGGACAACTTTAATTTATCTTTTTTCTTTCTTTTCAAAATTATTATTCAGTTTGGTTCACAACTGACGGAATGAATCCGCTAACCTAAAGCGATCAGCAGGTCAGCGTCTGTTTACAAGTAAAATGACACACTTGAGCTAAGTGACCCACCCAGTAGCGTGACGGCTTTGCACTCGCGACCGCATCCATTTGAACTGAGAATTATAATGAGTATCCCTGTGCTTAATTATTTAAGCACAGCGACACTTTGCCTTTGCACTTTTTATGATTTTCGGAACAATTAAATTGACGTTTAAGTTTGCCCCTTGCGTATAACATCTCTGCACGGACCATATAGAAAATACAGCTGTTCTATTGTTGCGTCCAATTGTTGCATTATTAAGAATCTGCTGCCTAGCAACGGGAATGTATTTATCGATCCGTTGTCCAGAAATGGCCCCGGTATGTTCGCCCATCTCGCGGTCGTTACAAAGCAACGGGTCTACAGGCCACAGTATGTTGAAAAGAGGGCCTAGTAACTTTGTACGAGTAATGTTGGTGTAACGATCTAAGACAATGTCTAATGATGACGCAACATCAGAGATTTCTCAGACACCGATATACACCGATATATATACACCGATATACAGGTCATAGAGGTCCATAGGCTTGTGAGAAGTCTAGGCTCCCCAATCTTCCAGAAAATCGGCTCACATGTGGCGGTGAGCTTATCAGCCTTACACACCGGCCGCCCTTTACCACCAAGATGATTCCTGGTATTCATTTCTGCTAGAGGCTGAAAGAAAAGTCCAATTACCTCATTGGGAATCGAACCCAAGACCATCCGTCTTGTAGTATAGTGCCTGAACTACGCTACCGGGTACCCCAACTGATATACAGTAAAGTGTAACACAATAATCGTCTTCATAACTAGTTCTATATACACGTACAGGTGCAGATGGAAAGATCATTAAACAATCACAATATATTTTCTGCATGACAAGCTGTCAGAATTACTGAGTTGTAGCAACAAAGCAGAGGCTCAGAGTATGGTCTGACCTACATTATACAACATGACCTCATTATCACGCGTTAGTCGTAGCCAAAATGCAGCAGAAGAGAAACAAAACGAGCGAAAGTGGAACGCAGACACTAAATTAATGAAGGATTTGCCGGACATGCAATGGAGCGGCTTAATAAACGCTAGAAACTACAGTGTTAGCACAAGAACCAGATAATCTAGCAGTTTCTTTTTGTTTCGGAAACAACGTCACTAGGATCATTAAGATGCCAGTCATCTTTCGAACGAGTGCCTACAGGGCTTGCGGCAGACAAGTTGCGTACTCCTGTGCATGAAAATGTAGGCTATATTTCCAAGTGTTAACGCAGAACTGAACTACATCGTAAGCTGAACAGATACTTTCGACTACCAGACTGATGAAACGAGCGAATTGGTACAGGCGTTCGTATCCAGGAGATACCCAGTTCGAATCTCATGCAGAGCACCGACTATTCCATTTCATGGCGTTGCTTAGTGACGGCTTATAACAATGGACATTCGTCGGCTCTCGTGCTTACAGGGTTGCCGGTTGGCTACCATCTCATAACTGATTCTCAGCTATCGACTGTCAACTGACTACTATCAAAGTCAAAGTTATGTTACGCCAGACGGTCAATACGTCAAAGCCCCATCGGGGGCCCAAGGCCAGATTTATGGTACTGTCAGACATATGCGGTTTTGTCTGACAAGCGGATGGGTCTGTCATTTACCGCGGTCATAGTCAGTTGTACATGTCATCTATGTTTAAAGTTTTACATGTAGGTACACTGTAGTCAGTTGTGGTAGCAGCCATCCTCGTGGATGTAACTCTAGTATACACGTGCATGTACAATATATGTAAAGCCTCTTGTCAGTCCTAAGTCATGCAGTTCGTGTTACAACGGCTGCTTACTCACTTGAACGGTTTAATGCTAGCACTCAATCGCTCGCTTCTGAATACAGAATAGACTCTAATGTTCTGAAGGCCTTGGCTTCGATCATTTCTATATGCATTCTCCTTGTAATCTTCTTACTGAAGATCACACAGAGGCATATTACATCAATCACGAAGGGGATGCTCTGTCCGTTCAATGGAAGGATTATGTAAATTGAAAAAATCCACCTCATCTGGATTCGATCCTGCGATCTTCTGACTTGTAGCATATTGCCTCAACCAACTACATTGCCGCGTGCACCCCAGTGGTCCCATATAAATGAGAGGGCTAAGACACACCACTAGTACTGTCTCTTTATATTACTTTTCTTCTTTTGAAGAAATACTTCTAAAAGGAGCTTTATGAGACCACCTTCCTGTCTCTATGTCCCTCCCAAACATATTTTGATTGCAATGTGGTATGATGCTTGAAAGCCGCAATAGTGGAGCCAGAAGAAGCGGCCGTTCCAAGGCAATGGCTTGGTAAACTCATTCCCACGGCAGTGAATACACATGCAACAATGTAAAAATTTTGGGTGAAGTGTTTTCTATGCAGTCCATATTGCAAGTAAAGTAGGTGATTAGTTCTTCCTCTTCCCAGAATTTCTTCTTTAGGAATAAAAATACATTTCTTCTATATTTCTATAGTTAATGCTTAAGTTACAGTTTTAATATGATATAAACCATCCACTACACTGTTATCACTTATCAGTATATGTCCACAAACTTATGGTTTTGCAGTCATGTGATAAGAACAAAAACCAGTTTAAGATAAGAGGCGGATGAACAAAAAACTGGGAACTAACGACATGAAAGTTTTCTTAACTATATGTGTATTATGTTTATATGCAGTTAACCTCTGGTTACTTATTAACTGCCATTAGTAATTTTTCTAAGAATTTGCCATATCCTCTGGAATGAGATTCCTTTCCAGCAACAATTTGAAATTACAATAAATATAACTGCACATGAAGTAAGTTGGGCCCCGGAGCCATTCCAGATGTAGAAAAAATATATAGGTCCATGATTTATTTAATCCGTCTTGCAGTGCATACACTCATTTATCTTCTTCTCTCCCTCGCACTACATGTTTCGGCATAATAATGCCATCTTCAGGTGCTTACTTATCCACCACACACATACCCAGGAAGCCCAACAGTATAACACACGCAGTCGCAGGAGCACGACACAACAAAAGCACAACACACAAGATAGTGAAGGAGTGCTCCAACAAAGGAGAATGGGCGTGACTGACGTAGTGAGGGGCGACGTAGCGATGTGGTATCCTGAACAATTTTAATATTTTTAACGTTTGACAATGTATATGATAGATACATATTTTAGTTATTTTAATGTGTGAACATGGCATGCAATGAACTGGTTTGACGTGGATAAGTAAGCACCTGAAGATGGCATTATTATGCCGAAACATGTAGTGCGAGGGAGAGAAGAAGATAAATGAGTGTATGCACTGCAAGACGGATTAAATAAATCATGGACTTAAATCAGTGCAACAGGATGCTAAAATATAACATTAAAAATATATAATTTCCTAAATTCCCTTATGAGAACTTAAGTTCATTATTACTGTTTAAGCACTCTAACCAGCCAAATGCTGGGTCACAAATGAAATGATGAAGTTCCAGATTTAAAGATTGAGAAGATGAAGTTGTACTGCATGGTCAAGGCTATCGCATGTTACAAGGGGGAGTGACAGAAGATCATGGAGCAATGGTGAATGATGATTTGCAAGGGCAAACCGATGATATCCGGAGAAAAGACTCCTCCAGTCCAGTGTCTAACTTCCAATTTATGGCATGACTTATTTTACTGGAAATAATTTTCAGATTTATAATGGCATTAGGATCTGCCAAAAATTCAAAATTCTGCCTCAAATTCATCTAAATAATATATAAAATTCAGTTCACACCTTTGAGAAAACATACTGCATATCCATTTTAAAGCCCAACATGTCACTCTTGTTTATGGAAATAACTGTTGTTTATTCTGAGAGAATGGAATAAAACACCATTTTGTGTGTAAAATTATCGGTTCCTGAACATTAAAACTGGTGCTTCATATGATTACTACCGTGCGTGAAATGCCAAGTGCATGGAATTATATCAGAATTTCCTCTTTAGTCTTTATTTGTTCCCATCTATTATGGTCCTGGGCTGAACCTTGGAGAGGGGACAGAATCCTGATAGATTTTTCATGGCATTACTCAGTTCTCAAAAAAAATGTATACAGAATTACTGAGCATAAGTTTATTCAGTGACACTCTTCAAGTACATGGCTTTTACGTCAAAGAGAATGATAGTTGCAAATCGTGAACTGGAAAGGATATGGAAGGAAGCAGTCATTGCATATTTTAAAGTACAAGGGAGGATCAGTAAATAGGTCACAAATGATTAGAAAACATAAAACACGTGATATTTGAACCTGGGGAAAACATTTATTTCTCGACATATCCTCCACCAATGATGGCATGTGGTAGCGTAGTTGATCCACGCACTATGCTTCAAGCCAGAAGGTCGTGGGTTGAAATCCCAATTAGGTCACTGATTTTTTCAATTGACCCAATCCTTCCTGCGGCACTATGGCCCTAGGGTCGACTCGGCCTCTAACAGAAATAAGTATCAGGAATTTTCCTGGGGGGTAAAGGGCGTCTGGTGCGTAAGGCTGACAACCTTACCTCCATCTGTGAGCCTATCGTCTAAAAGATGTGGGAGCCTCACAACCTTATGGGCTTTCATGACCTGTTACAGAAACAGCTTTACCTTTACCTTATTCCACCAACACTGTTACACTTTTCCCATCGCTTTACCATGCCTCAAAACCCGCAGCACAGAAGACTTTTCACTGTTGTCTCAGCCAATTCTGCACCTCCATTTCAACCTCTTTGTCATAGGTGAAACGTTTACCATTCAGTTATGAACAGCTTTATGTGACAAATACTACCCGCCATAAACAAAAAACATTTCTTTATTAATATCCTTTGCACTCAGTCCAAAAAAAAATCACACAACAGAGCGCTGCTCTTCTGTAGTACACATCTCAAGCATGGTGACCATTTTGACTACTGAAATCAGCCTCTGAATATGCGCATATGCATCTGCTACCTAGACTGTCATGAAGATGGACTGTGTTGCTACCTAGTGATACACATAGAAAACCTAGTATGTCCATTACAGCTGTTTTATTTCCATTTGTGACCCATTTGCCGACTCTTCCTTGTACTAGCCTAGTCATAGTCTCCAAATTCTAGAGGTACTCAGGAAACCCATATGTCTTAGCCTGCATAGTCAATCAGTGGACCAGGATTTAAACCTGATACCTCCCAAACAAGAAACAGTACTAACTACTACACGAACATAATCAGTGAAATATCTGTACATACTGTCACATGTATGGGTGTGGATTAGTCACTGGATTTACTGATCACTCCTGATACAATCACTCACAATCAAAATAAATTACATCATCATCGCCAATCCTCCACTTCAAAAATCGCTAGGACACGCTAAGTCTTCTTGGTCTTCACTAGTCATATCTTGGCAACGGATTTATAATAGTCTCACTATAACTACAGCACACAGAAAGTCTTCTTTTCACATGTTAAGTCTTCTCTTCACAGGCTGACCTACAACTCAATTCTTGACAGAGTTCATTTTCTTCTGATTGGACACTCCACTGCAACTATTCTGACTTCCATCTGATCTATCAGTTCAAGTCAATGTCAAAGTCAAGTCACATTGCCACTGACGGTCAGTCAGTCAGTTAGTCAGTCAGTCTTTGTATCTAGCCCATTCTTGGGCTCATGACTAGATATTTATTACTGTTTGACAGTTATGGTCTTCTTATTGTGGGGCGCCCTCTCTGACGAGAGGACGGGTCTGTCTTTTGTCAGAGTCACTGTTTGCAGTAGTAAGTCATTTGTCAAAATGTAAAAGATTTTTACATTTTACATGTTAAACATGTCAAAAATGTATATACAATATATACAGGGCCTCTGTCAGTCCAGGCTCAGTATAGCAGATTATGCCCAATTTCTAGTATCTTCTGCTACAATGGCAGTCTAGCCAGTTGAACGGTCATATGCTTGACTGAAGCCAAGTGTAAGCCTCTTATACTTTCTATGTAGGACTTCGCCTTGTCCAATATTGTGAACATTTTTGTTATCGTGATTTTGTATGACTTCTGCTTGTTGCCTGCATAAATTGTTTATATAGTCATATATGTACGGAAGTTTGAAAGCCATGTATAAATCGCGAGAACTATCAGTTATTGCTGGCTGATCATTATATCGCTTTGGGTCACGCCACAGCACAGAAAACAAATCCGTTTCCTAGCAATAAATGTCCCACATTGTTCTGTATTTGCTGGAACATGCTGAGTCGTTGCTTAGCAACGGGTATATGCAGACCCACATAGAAAACACCTCTTGCAACACCCATTCTATTGTTGAGTGCGTGTATTGCAGGCATTGCCTAGCAATGGGTCCACTCTGTTGCTAGTCGTGTATTTATGTATTTATTGTGGACTTGTTTAACAAGTCATTCCCCTGCAATGGGTCTACATGTCACAATACAATTCCCAATGTCTGTATGTCATGCTTTCTATCTTTGAAGTATCTCTGAAGCTAACAATGATAGCAGATAAGTGTAAATATAATTGTTGCTTACTTAAAAAGGAAAACTCAGAAAATGAGTTAATTTTACTGCTACCTATGCCTGGATTCAGAGCCAAATCAATTTCTTTTCCCATTCTTTCTCCCCATAAGAAAAGCACAAGGGCAATGACAACAATGAATATATTTTCGTGCATTTGTGGTAAAGAAAGGTGTTCTGAAGATCACAAAAACAATGCGTATGAGTCCAAGAACCTAGAAACAGTAAATGTAAGTGTTTTAGGACACTACATGTTAAATAATTAACAAAGTGATCTGCCAGACTCCAATTTTTAGGTAGTATATTACTGATATGTGTTCTCTTTTAAAAGTGTTATGATGCGGGACAAGTAAAGGTCTCTATCATAGGAACTCAGTCCCCAAGCAAGAAAATGTGATAACACCGCCTGTCAAGGTAACCTATGTGTGCAATTATCAGTGACCTTGTACCCCAGGTACGTACATCATTCTCATAAGGAAGTCTAGTATATGCCAAATAAGTGGTACGTGGACGTCTTTGTATGAAGAGAAATATAAAGAACTGTTGCTGAAAGAAAGGTATGACAACATTAATAGTTTTTTCTTGATTCAAAAGGGGGGAAGAAGGTGTCAGTGGAAGCAAAGGTGCATTGGATTATGGGAGTATGCATATCAGCAAAGAAAAAGTTAATGATATTTTAAAATATTTAACAGACATTTTTGGTATATTAAATATATTTTAGTGTCTTTTAGGAAAGGATTGACTTTGTTGTATTACAGAAAGAATATTTTACAATTTAAAATGGTGCCCCAGTGCAACAGGATGCTGAAATATAATAACCTGAGTACTTGTTTTAATGGATACTGATACAATATGAGTGTGCATATGAACAATATGTTATGTATTTGGGGTGAATGGGAGTTGAATATAGAATTAATAGATGCAAAGAATGTGTTATTAATTATTATTAAGTAATTCGCTTAGTGGGGGGTGGAGTCCAACTGGGTCCACTCAGCACGGCGGCTACTGATTGGCCTATTGTAGCCTGCCCCGGGTGATTATGATGATGGAGAATTTGGTGGAATGAAGATTGGCAGGGGAAACCGAAGTACTCGGAGAAAACCTGCCACAGCGACACTTTGTCCACCACAAATTCCACTTTACCCGACCCGGGATCGAAGTCGAGCTGCCGTCGTGGGAAGCCAGCAACTAACCACTTGAGCTATGATGTGGCCCTACTATTAAGTACTAAATTGCCTCAAGACTATTGTTATCACTGAGAATTTGAATTTTATTTATTTTTAGGTTAAAAGAAGAACTATGAGGAATTCTCTTACTATACTAAGTTTGTGTTTTGTTGCCGCATGGATATTGGTGAGTTATATATAACAAATTATCAACCTCAACTGCTTTATATTTTAAGATGCCATATTTATACATCGATCACAGTGGCTGCATGGCCTAAAGCATGAAATGTCTTCGCCCACTCAAATACTAGGATTGTGAATTTTAATTCCACTCAAGGCATGGATGTTTGTCTGTGTCAGGCTCATCCCCCATCCAAGAAGTCCTGCTGAATGTCTAAGATTAATAAACTAAAGTGAAACAAAGAATTCCACAGATGCCCTATGCTCCAAGTGGGAGCTACAGGAATATATATATTTATATAGCCCACTGTTTACGTATTATTCAGGTAGTGAAACCAAGGATCCAGCTAATTTTGGACATTTAGACTGATTATGGGAGGAAAAATATACGTATAAAATTTTGGTTGGTAAGCTCCTTGGGAAACATTTATATGGAAAACTGTAACGGAGTTGCAAGAGCTGGATCATAGGAAATAGGGTTTGCCGTACTGAACTACAAGTGGATCATGTCCTGAGTGTGCTTCAGTGTTGAGAGATGTTGAACTTCTGCAATATTACCAGAAAAACAATAAATTTATTATTTTTACCTTTTGTCCACCTAAATACTATCTGCCCTGTACGTACCCAACTGCGCCTACCTGCTTATGATGAAGTAGAAGATCAGTGTGACTAATTAGCAAATTACAGCAATAAAATTTACCACACAAATTGGTAAATTTGTTGTGGTCTTTCCACAGAAATAAATGTACAATGAGATTATAACTGTCCGTTTGTCTCATGTTTAAGCTCCACAAATATTCAATGTATCAAAATTAATTTTTGTACTGGGGTCCACACTGAAGGTTGACACAAGAATCTAATTTTCAGTCAAGCCAATTATAATGAACAAGTTCAAATTAAAAGTCGCCAAATTTCTGAAAATCCACTTCACAATACGAAAAAATAAGTACAACAGCTCCATACACAAAAATCCAATCCAAGCAAAAATTTATACTTGAAATACCTTTCAGTATGGTAAATGTTTAACAAAAAAGAGTAAGGAAAATGAATCTTTATCATGAAGTGTTATATCTGCAGTGTGAATAACTTTACAAAAGCAGTTTTATATGTGCAATAACTGGACATCGTGGCAAATGAGGTATCCTTGCTTCCTGCATAAAAGTCTAACAGTTGCTGTGTACGCTACGTAGCAGTTACAGATAGAGCAGAAGACAGAAGCAGTAACTGCACAGAAGAAGGTATGCTGAATCTGTACTGGGGTGTCTGCCTTAGTCAAAAGAAGTCCATATCATACACTATTCATTCTGTCTCAGAAATCTTTCAACATGCTTTCCATTTTGGGCAGGCAACATTATGAAGGAAAGCCCTATGTTTTCAAACTGTTCTCCACTATGAGGATTTTTCCTCCCACTCTATCTTTAAAACAGAATTTAATAATTTTCTAATGATGACACTATGATCTGCATCAGTATCTGATTATGGCTCACTCATACTGATGTATCAGACAACGAAAAGTTGTCCTATCAAATTCAATATTGTGTAGCCAACTTTCTGAACTTCAAAAGCTATTAATAGTAGGTATTTTTATATTAATTTTTATAAGCAAAAACGTGACATTTGCATATAAATTGTCTCAACAGATTCTGTAGTTTAAATTGAATGATAATGGTAACTGTAACAGTTTTCCCAACAAGATTTCAACTGGCTTTATGTTAGTTCATGAAAGGCTGGAATTCTCTTAAAAATTATAATTAAACACTTTCATATATATGAGTTTGCTTAATTTATATATTTGCATATATATATATATATATATATATAATATTTATAGAGTGTAAATAAATATGTTACAATGCTCTGTGGTAGACAGATAGGTTCAATCTGATCATATTTTGTTAATACACCAATGTCCAGAAACGCTTCCTTTTGACACTAAGGGCCACAAATGTTCCTAGAGGATGCATAAGTGTTGGGGGATGTTATCATTTTTTTACATTACAAAAGTTGCTCAAAATGGCGGCCACTGACTTCATTGCATGTTGTGCAATGCCTGGCCATGTCATGTTGAACTCTTTGAAAGATCCCCAGCATTTCCCGGATGGTTCCAGTTGCTACTGCAATTCTTGCCACAAGATCACGCTGCATCTCCACTGGAGTCTCATACACCAGGCTTTGCATGTACCACCAGAGAAATAAATCCATGGAGTCAACTCAGAGGAGTGAGGGGGCCAGGTTATTGGGCCTCCACATCCAATTCATCTGTTGCCAAAATTTTCATCCAAATACTAACGGACAACATTAGTGAAGTGTGCGGGAATGACATCATGCTGATATCTCATCTCACGAAGAACTTCCAAAGACACCACTTCTGGCAGCTCAGATAAAGTCACCAGTAAGCCACAGAGGTTAGAGGTAAGGGCCGATTAGATGGTCACTGATAATCCCTGCCTACACATTGACGGCGAGGTGGTGTTGGTGGCTTCTGAGCCTATACATGGCTGTTTCTGGAGTTGAAAATGCCGTCCTTGGTAAAGGTCCTCATTCACATTTCAGTGGTCCTAGTACATAAACAAAGTGTTTTCGGACATGGGTATATTAACAAAATATGATCAGATTGAACCCATGAACCCATCTGTCTACCACAGAGCGTTGTAACATATACGTACATATATTTACACTCTGTATATACACACTATATATATATATAATGTACACACGCACGCACAAACACTATTCAGAAAGTAACATCCAATGAGCTGTCAACAAAACAAGTAATGTGAAAATAACGTTATTATATACAAAAAATATGTACATACTTAAGCTACTTCTCAACATAGTCACTAATGGAATTGAAGCACTTGTCGTATCAGGGAATCAGTTTTTGTATGCCTGTGTCAAAGAAGTCTGCCGCCTGTGAGCTCAGCCAATTTTTGACACCTTCCTTCAACTCCTCATTATTGCTGAAGCGCTGTGATCCCAACCACTTCTTCAGGAGGGTAAACAGGTGTTAGTCACTGGGAGCAAGATCAGGGCTGTAAGAAGGGTGGTCAAACAACTCCCAGTTGAAATGCTCCAGTAGTGCTTGTGTGTAAGCTGTAGCATGCAGACGCACATTGCCATGGAGGAGCAATACACTGTATGTCAGCATTCCACGCTTTTTGTTCTGAATGGCCCTTCAGTTTCTTTAGTGTTTAGCAATACAAAACATGGCTGAGCTCATAAGTGGCATACTTCTTTGATAAGGGCACACAAAACCTTATTCCATGATATGACAGATTCTTCAATTCTGGCGGTGACTATGTTAAGAAGTATCTTAAGCATGTACATACTGTCACGTGGCAGGGTTTTGCGCATGGCTTATAAGACAGATTTTGAATTGGATGATAGGATTTATTGGCACTTTGTACACACAACTTGGCAATGCAGTACTATCACTAATCTATACACTTTACAGTTCACCTTTACACGCGCACTAGGGTTCTCAGTCTTCACTAGTCGTATCCTGGCAACAGATTTATAACAGTATCACTGTCACTTCAAATCACATACGAAGTCTTCTTTGCACAGACTAATTCATTTCCTGCTATTTCCTCTCAATAACCTTCAACTGCCATATCCAGAACTCGACCCAATCCTCGACAACAACTCTCTCAAATAACCTCCTTTGTTCCTTTAGAACCCCTCAGCATTGGTCACAAAGAAAACACAGCCTCTCTATTGCTGTGAAGGCTTGTTTGCTGATCCGTGGCCTAGCAATAGACGTCCTATCATTGCACGCATACCCTTCCGCGATAATTTATTTCCTGAGCTATTGCCTTGCAATGGGTCTATAAATCAAAGCAGATTTTGTGTTTAATAATTTGTTTTCAATGCTTGTCTTGCTAACAGCTCACCAGAAGTTACTTTCCGAATAGCCCTTGTGCATAATACACACACACACACATATACAGACATACTCAGGCAGTACATAATGCTCTTTTTCTATCACTGTTTCAGGTAAAAGGGCAGCCCTTATGCAACATTGAAACTTTAATTGGAAATGGTAACACGCTTCTCTATTTTCTTCAAACACTGTTCATATGGTTATGAGTAAATGTTTGTATGTTACTTGCACAAAATACATTAAGTCAATTTATAATGAGGGAGGATGGAGTCATATCCAGTCATCCTCAGATATCATCTTCAAAATCAATTACAGAATTTTACTGAAATTTATTATAGTGTGGTTTAACTCTCAGACTTAATAAGTAACTTCCATTTTGATTCACATCTATCCGTTGTTAACACGTACCCTACCAAAGCCAAATTTTGCCATATTTTTCAAAATGGGAATACAGCATGAAGTACATATAATACTAAAGTCTAGGTTTACTAAGATGCACAAAATCAGACTTTAAACTTTCTTGTGCTTATGTTATCATGGCCTGAGCTTAATGCACAAATCCAGCTATCAGCATTTAGCCTTTTTGTATGATGAAACTATTATTTCCACTGTGAGACCTGTATGTCAGTCACTTCCTCCTACAGCATAACATCATATCCTCGATTATCCAATTTGCAATGTAGCGATGTCCCTCTTGATGAGTGCAACACTGTGGACTGCATATTGAAGTCCCTCGGTGCTTCTATCCGACTGAATATATGAAACAACTCGTGAACTGTTGGGTGGACTTCCATGAAATTTGATAATATAGAATTTTATGAATAACTGGTGAACTATTTTGGTTTTCTTATAAATCAAGGGGGAATTTCACCAACTACTTTAAAGAAAGACCAACATGCATTTCTGCATGTCAAGAATATTATTCACTGAATACTTATCAGAGCCAAAAATGTTCTGAACAAAATCTACAGAGCAAAATGGATCACACATTTTAAATTCACTACAAATTTTCTACAAGACATTTTCAAGACAATCAAACAAACTGTACTGTGTGTGTGTATATATTTCTGAATTTCTACATCAAACAATCACCATAGTCTCGTGATCACACCCAAAGCTTGGATTATCCCTGTTTTAAGATTATTTACGCATCTTTCTCCCTTCATTAACATGGACCATCAGGAGTATACTGTGTCTCTACTACTGGGTGTACCAACAATGGGCAAACATACCTCCGTGAAATGGGCTGTACATAGTGCTGACTGGAACTTAGGCCAATAAATGTACAATGAGGAATGCAAACTCACAAACAATAAAGTAAACCCTCGCTAAACAGGTTAGAGTTAATTTGTGTGTTGGATAATCAAGATAAAAATATAAAAAATGGAAAATACTGTTCACAGTTGGGTAAATATTTTAAGAGACTGAATTCTGTGACCAGCAGGAGCTTGTTCGGTTTGCTCTTTGGCTCTTAAGTACATTCTTCTGAAACACCAAACTACACGGAACTCTCATAGGCACCACAAGGCCCTAATTCTTGAAAATTATTACATTCTTCCCTTGGTGGGGGGTGCATGATATCACTCAATAACCAGGAATGGAAAATGTTTCCAGGATCTACTATCCAACACACACATTCACTTGAACAGAGAGCCAACACCAAATTTTGTTTGAAGTTGGGCAAAAGAGCTGGAGAAGCATATAAAATGATGAAAAGTGTGTACAGTGATGATTGTTTGAGTCGCTCGAACATTTTCGATGGTATCCTGTATTTTGTGACAGCAGGGACGACATTGAAGACGCTCCACATGCATGTTTGAAAGTAAGATAACTTGATATATGAGTTGATACCCATGTTCTTTGAAGTCTAGGAGTCATTTAGTGTCAAATTAAAATAAATATCCTCAGGAGTGTTAAATTAGGAGCGATGAGTCATGATTTGGACATCATCATGTTTGTTTGTTAAGTTGTACTCCTGGATAAATCAATCAATATAGTTCCTAGTATGCTTGTAACTATGTNAATATGCCAGAGTGGAACACTGTAAAGACATGTTACGGTCGCCCCAAGTGATATAAAATTTACAAAATCGATTGTTACTGGTGACGAGACGTAGTGGTTTCAATATGAGCCTCTCACAAAGCGGCAGAGTGGAGCGTGGTTGAGCCCAAAGAAGATGAAACCAAAGAAAGTGCGCATGCAAAAGAGTTGAGTAAAGACACTGCCAACCATTTTCTTCGATTCCAAAAGAATCATTCACAAGGAATTTCTTCCAGAAGGTCAAACAGTGAANTGATTCAACAAAAGGAGTACAGTTACTGTTTTCAAAAACTTTTCAATCAATTACAGCTATGTATTGATTCAGAAGGAGACTATATTTTGAATCAAGAGTGAAATTTTTTAAAAGAATTCACGTCTTGTATTTTTAATGAACACAGTCCTAACAGAACCTGGACACACTGTGTATATAAAGTAAAAAAAAAAGTAAAGCTATCCTTGTAACAGGCCATGAAGGCCCATAGGATTGCGAGACGTTGAGGGTCCCACATTACCTAGACAATCGGCTCAAAGATGGCAGTAAGGTTGTCAGCCTTAAGCGCCGGCCATGCATATATTTAAAATATGTAAAACGTAAATTTTACATACTGACAACAGACTTATTACTGCTGACTGTGGCAGACCCATCCTCTCATCAGAGAGAGCGTCCAACATCAACAAGCTGGCAGCTGTAATACAATAATATACAAGTAGATCTGGTCTTAAGCCCCAGATGGGTGCTTTATTCCAAGACAGACTGGCCGACTGACCATCAGTCATGACATAACTTTGACTTTGACTCCGAGTTCAGGCAGTTATTGATAGGATATAGCCACAGGAGTAGTTGGAGAAGAATCAGAAGTCAGCCTGAGAAGACATAGTGTGTGACTTTACATGTGCTGTAGTACAAGGATACTGGGAGTGTGTAATTTAGTGAGACTTTCATAGTTCCTGTGTTATAAATACATTCCCAGGAAATGGATAATGAAGACTAAGTAGACTAAGAAGACTGGCGTGGAGTTATCTGGGGTGTGTAAATCAGCAACAGTGTAATAATTAATTGTAGTTATGACTTGTGAGTATCCAACAAATCGATCCACCAATCCAAACCCTGTCTACAGCTCACTAATACACATGACAGTATCATCATCAAGGAGTACTGGCCTGAACAGTACAGTTCATGGTTGTAGGCAGACAGTTGATATATGTAAGATCAATTATGAGGACCAAGTACAGAATGTTAGGGCACTCCATGTTAATTAATGTCACAGTGTGAGCAGGTTATATAATTTTAATCCGGTGGTTTATTTCTACTTGTTGCTTCCTGCCATAAAGGTGTGGTTTAAACCACCATCCAGCTATACCTAGAATTCCATAAAAGTTTTAATATTATTATTTTATTATTTGAATAGTTAATTGCTTTGGTAATGTCACAGGATATTCTACTGGCATGCATTTTATTGATTAAAGTATATAAGACTTCATTTATAAAAATGAATATGACTTTATCTGTGTTTAGAGATTGAGCACAAGCATCTACAAATTTATTATGCAACATTACTTGTATTAGAAGTATTATATTCTAACACCATATTGTGTGTAAGACAACGTTTATTATTATTCAGTCGACAAAATTCTGGTATCAAAAACCACACTTTTGCATGTACTACATGTTTCGGCCTATTGCGAGCATCATCAGGTATGTAGAACTTTTACAGTCACCATTCCTTCTGTCTGCTAAACTCGTATCTCCCCACACTGGCCAGTGTTTACGCATTGGCAGTGCATTGTACATGTACGTTGTATATGTAATGCTCTGATGTTATAAAAATATGAAATATTAAGTATAAATATTTGGATTTTTAAAAATATTAAAATATTGTAATTGGAACTACGTAATTGAGTTATGTGTTAAAAGGTATATATATATAAAGTAAAAGGAGAGAGTATATATATTGCTCTCCTTTTGCTCTATGTTGTAGTGTCCATTTTGTTTTGTGTTGCCAGATTTTTAGGCGTGTTCCCCAATGTGCATTACTGTTTTGCATGTGATGTGTTGTTTTCATGTTCTCATCTTTTCTTCCCATGGCCTGTCCTCATGTGGAGAGTCTGTTGTCTACAAGAATGGCTGTGCAGACAACACATGTGTGAACAGTGACAGTAACCATCATAAACTCTTCCCAGGACTTCCTGCTTTTCACCATCACCAGTAACAACTTTCCAGCAACAGTTTCTGATTTACAAGTTCATTATGCATTGCTGTAACTGCTTAAGTGATTGCATTATTATAACATTCTTTAATTTACTTATTTCACAGAAACTTCACACGTGCAGGCATTTTTCAATCTCTTAGATGGAGATATACAAGATCTAAAGGTAAATTTCTGCTACATCTTACAAAGTACTTGTACCCACTTGTTCACAGGTTAAATACACATCCTTTTCTATGGTTTCTAGTGACTGAGAATGTTCTATTTTCTTCTTCAAACTAGTTACTTTGTTCTTCATGGTACAGACATATGATTACACCGAAAATTATTATCTTTTGAAATACATAAGACAATAACCTTCATAATAACCTTGATGAGGACCTAAAATCTCCCGAATCTTTATACTGGTAACAGTGACATTACAACATGTGACACATAGCACAGGCACACAGCTCAAGATACTGTTCACAAAAGACAACGTACCATATAAAATGTTATGTCATCCTAATTTAGTCACATAATTAAACCTTTCAGGATTGGAGATTAAATTCAAGCCAGTCACCTCTAAGTTCACATCATTTTGTTCCTTCTGTTTTGTCAAACACAGGCAAGGATATGGTTGCTTTCCTTGTCAGAATTACTGATAAAATTTCCTTAAGCAGTAATGTTTATGTCTCATATTCAGGAGGTACTAGGTTTGAATTTTTGGGCAGGACACCAACTGCACTGACTTAATTCCACATCCTTTCCAATTCATTTCTCATTACTGCCCAAACATTTGATATTACATATTCTGAGTTACTGACAGCACCATTAAATAAGGCACAGATAAACAAATAAAACTGTCAGTATCACAGTATATAGTAGCTTCAACTTCAAAGAAGAAATATCACTTAAATTAAGAAATTAAAGTTCCCTCACATGAAGGTAAAGAGAACTGGGAATGAGGACTCAAATCACTTCAGAAAACTCTACCACATAGTTTCTAAAACTGTGTATCATGATATCAAAGAGTTGTTTATAATATAAATATATTCGTGAACAGTTTTGCGAAGTCAGTAGAAGTTAACAGAGATGTTTTCTGAAAATGTTACTACACAAAAGTATCCCTTGTTTGACTTCATGAAATAATTATGTATGTATATACACTGACAGAAGAAGTGTTGATAGTTCTTGAAAAGATGTTTACACAATACATCATTTCTCTGGCCTTCTGCAACTCTCATTACAAATTTCTGTAAATTTAGTAGTCACACTGCTTCACTCAAACCCTTCCCATAAGAATTAAATCAACTCCTTCCTGAGAAGGTATTAATCATTCTTCAGTTCTAAAGGATTCAGAGGACAGTGCATTTTTGAGAGGCTCCTTCTTGGTTCCAGCCCAAGTTAAGCCACACTCTTTAAGAATGAACACCCTACACTTGTTCGGAAAGAAATTTGAGAAATCTCGGAATAGAACTGTATTTAACAGTGTCATTTCTGTTTATTAGAAGCAGAATGTAGGCCATGAACCGCTCTAGTTAGGGTTTTCTCGCTTTTGGGATTTATGCCTTGTATTCTCTTCTGACTTAATTCTTGCATAGTTCCATGCCACCTCTTGCCCTTCAAAATGCAAACTGTTCTAAAAATTCCAAGGAGAAATTATACCAAGTCACTGTGGCATTGGACATGAACCCATCAGATTTGAAATTGTACCTCTTGAAATTTTGACATCACAGAAAAAAGGATAATATAATGTTTCATGCACAGAATTGCTTGAGACTCCCATGTACTCCACATTCGATAACTTTGTTACTGAAGGAGCATCTGCCATGCTGAAGACTAAGATAATTACCAAGAGGGGGTCTGACAAACATATTAGTTTCTCTTCTGAATCAACCAATAAAATGTGAATTAAATTTAACCTGATGGTTTGCAATAACTTCATCAGTTAAGAGTGCCAAGTAATTAGCATACCTCAGTGCTCCTCTACCATCTAAATAAATATATGAAATAGAGACAAGTGACTTGATCTGATTGTGGCTTATCTTCTACACTTCATCTTCGCACCATCATTTACAGCACTAACCAATTCTATTCATATACCCTGAGAACTCAGCTCGATGGTGACCTCTAAATCTAACTCCCCATTCCTGACGATTAATGAATTTTCACAAAAACTTCAACATAAGCCTCTGACAGAGTGGAGGAAGGGAAGAAGAAAGAACTACAATTAAATTGTTGCACTTAAGACGGAGTTTGTCTCATATATACCTCTGAGAGTAAAAAGAATACAGAGGGAATTTTTGTAATGTATTACACTTAGGATTACTGATTTCTGGAGTTTGTTCAACATCTCATATCCTAAAATAACTCACTTTCAGAAACTGAATTTGTTTAGATACTCAAGTATAAAGGTGAAGAAACAACTATTCAGTTCCATCAATTAGAACGAGCTAATCACGGTCACTGAATCTGTTGGATGAGATAATGCACAAAGTCCAGAAACTCAATAATCCAAATAATAATAGTCACTCAGCTAATCAATTTCCCCAACTTCTATAGAACATGAAAGTTCATTACCACATACATAAAGATCAGTCACTGGACCCTGTTCTGAGCTAAACAAATCCAGTGGACACCCAACAACCTATTTCCTTTTGATCGAATTTAACAGTACCTTCCCAACAACATCTAGGCATTATGATCAGCTTTTTCTTTTCAGGTTTGTGCCAAAAGTTTTGTATGCATTTCTCACCTTTCACATCTGTGCTACTTACAACATTCATCTCATCTCATTTCATCACCATAATAATATTCGGTGAAAGGTATAATGTACGAAGTTTCTGACTGTGCAATTTCCTCCATCTTGGGTCCAGATGAGCATTCTGTTCTATAACACTCTCACGTTTTTGATCATCCCTCTGTATAAGACACAAAGCTTCACATCCACATACAAAAGCAGTAACAAGCATTTCCCAAATTTAGTATGCTCTTAATGTCTTCAAGAATGTAATTTTGATTCATCACTGTCATCATCAAATATTTGAGCTCTGACATATTTTCAGATCTTTAAGAAATCCCATATTGCGGGAGGTTTTACAAAATTCTGCCAACATCTGTTTTAGGCAGCAATGAGCACTTTATATGCAGACCTACATGAGTGTATGCACACATCTCTAACATAACTCACTAAGTTTTTATCATTGGAAAAGTATTTTGAACAAATCATGAATAGAAAAGTAAAACAAATTCTATGTCTCATACATTTTTACCATTACATCTTAGGGTTTGCAAGATAATTTAGCAAAAATTAGTTAACACAGTAGAATTATTATGGTATGCATACATTGCTGACTGTTGCATTCATTTGAAAGATCATTTGCTTAGAATGTTAATTCTGTTACAGTTTATATGAAAATTTATTTTCAGTGTAAAGCTGGCTGTGGTCTGTACATTGTCAATGGGACACTTGGAGCCATTATACACAATTTCTCAGGCTTTGCATATCAAATATTTGAAAACTGCATTAAGAAAGGTATGGCTTTGTATTCATTGTACATAAAGAGATAAGAAAGAGTCCTTCTAAACTAATAGCATTGGACATAGGGCTTAAAGTTATGTCTATATTTAGAGCTTTGAAGGTTATTAGTTTATCTGTAACTTAAGTCTATAAACGTTTATTTAATATTTGTGGTTACTGTGCAGAAAATTATACTACTAAACGTACCAATATTTTTCTTTTATTTGAGGAATGGTACATATAGTCAAGATTTTATGGAGTGACTATAGATGGGGTTTGGATTGGTAATTGGATTTATTAAACATTTACAGATTGTAATTACAAGTAACTTCAGTGTCATCACTAATTTACATAATCCGCAGTTCACTACAGAACGTACTAAGTCTTCTCAATCTGCTGTCTTTTCACCAGTCATTGCCTGGCAACAGCTTCCAATGCCCTAGATTCCTCAACTTCCATGTTCACATCTTCACGTCCCTGCTGGCACATCTCTCACTGCAGTTCCTGAGCCAAACTAACAGGCTTCCAATTCCCGAACTCTCAAACTAACTAACTTGCTCACCAACCAATTCATTCTGCTCCACTCCACTCAGCTCAACCCCCAAATTGTCCCACTTAAGACATCTTGGCATGAATTGCGCAGAAACCATTCCTCTGTAGCTGTTTATGGGCCATTACCTAGTAACAGCAGTTGTCTTGCTGTTTGTTTTGTGGTCGTTGCCCAGCAATGGCTCTACATGCCACAATATCAAGAATATAGTCTTGTTGGATGTGGCATTGTGTAGTCAGGAGAATACAGGTTTGATAGAAACGGTTAAGAAACCTGCTGCCTCAGGGTCACTGAAGACGGATACGGCAAGTTCATTCAAAATATTCATACCCGTTTATCAGTTCACATCACAGATGACAGTAATCTTCATAATCACCTATGTGAGAACCTCAAATCTTACATATTCAATTTCTAATAATTTCAGTCCACATGTTTTTTCTCGTAGACTGATACAGCACCGACTATAAATCATAAGCTTCTCTCACTTGTCAATCTGAAAAATGTTGGCTACTCCTGGAATGAAGAAAGCAGTCTTCTGGGATGTGGCACCGTGTAGATGTGGTGTTAGCCGACGTTTCGGAGGAATGTATCGCCTCCATCTTCAAGGTAGAAGGAAAAATAAGAAAATCCACAAGCAAAGAGACAGTGAGAACCAGTGCAAGCAAACTGCCCTTCTCTTCGTTTGCAGATTTTCTTATTTTTCCTTTCTACCTTGAAGATGGAGGCGATACGTTCCTCCAAAACGTCGGTTAACACCACATCTACACGGTGCCACATCCCAGAAGACTGCTTTCTTCATAGTCACCACCGTGAAAACCTCAAATCTTACATACTCTTGGAATGTTTTGAATTTCTGTACTGTTATTCATCCATACAAAATAAAAAGACCAGTTCTTATGTTATATACAAAGTACAGAAAGTAATGTTTAAGTTCATTTATGTATGAGGGCTATTCAGATGGAACCCATTCGTGGCACCGCTAGCAAACACAGCTGATCAACCATAAGCTGTGCAACAGAACAGTCATATTAGAGGGACTGTTAAGTATGCAGAATCTGCCCAAACAGGATGTTGATGCAGCTAGCATTCAAGGACCCTGATATCTCCATCTGTACACAATGCTATTAACCTTTAAACGCCGGACTTCGAAATAGTGGTAAGCTTGAGCTGGCCGGAGTTTATTTAAATGTCCGCTGCTGGTGCGCGTTTAAATGCCCGTTGCTACGCTGCGTTTAAATGTCCGTTCCTGTTAGGCGCTTAATCAATTTTAAGCGTTGTGTTTAAAAATGCTCTATCTAGCTCAATTTTTATGATAAATGGATGGAAATAACTTTGTTTATTTCAGAAAAGAACATAGTGTCGCATATTATAAAGGAAGATTTGAAATTTTTAATACAAAGTGTTGTACTCTATTTTCAATTTTTTGTGTTTTAATTTTGATGCGTACTGCAAAAATGGTTTCCCAGTTCTTCACAGAGTTGTTCTGCATTATAACTTCATTTCTGTTTGTAACACTTGACAAATTTTAGCAGTCTCTGGTGTCATAAAACAGATGGAAGCAATAAAATCATTTGGTCTTCTGCTAGCGCTGCTTACACCCTTCGGATTTTCGAATACTTGACTGAAGGTCAGAAGAATGAAAGAATGGCTATTCAAGAGAAAGCTATAGGGGTCCCCTCTTCAGTGCTAAGATGTTCCGTTAGGGCTGCAAAAGCTTATTGCCCCTTCTATTTGAATGAACAGACAGCTGCATCGTGGCTGAGATACAGTTTGTGTGCGTTCGTAGTGAAATCGAATACTGTAGTTTCATTTGAACCTATATATACATCAAGAAGGTAACAACAAAAAAGGTATGTACATCGAATTTTACACTATATTTTTAACATACCTATCTGCAGAATCTGCAACAAAATTACTGGATTGTGGATAAGTTTTGGCATAACTCATACGTATATTTTTATTTGCTGTTGTTCAGTAAGGTATTATTTTAATTCCTCTATTAGGGTTTTACTTAAGTCGGTCTGGTAATTACTACATTTAAAAATAAATATTCAGGACTGTGCATGCGCTTCTACTAGCGGCGTGTGCGCGCGCTTCCACTAGCGGAGTTTAAATGCCTGACTGGCCACAACTGGGTACTTTGGCCACGACGACCTTACTCATGACTGGCACAAACTGGGCACTTCGGCACTTAAAGGTTAACAGAAACTCAGAGGCTTCCAGTCCATCATCAAGGGATAGCATCCCAACATGCTCAGAGGAATGTCATGTTGCATGAAAATGCCACTCTGACCATGCTGTGCTCCATATGCTGGAAGGTGTTGGAGCATCCCTCCACGGTACTCAGACATCACCATGTGATTTCCATGCATTCGGCCCCTTCAGGAGAGCACTAAAGGCAGTATATTCAGGTTGAATGATGACATCAACAGAGTGGTTGGTGTAGTGGTTTCAGCAGCAGTTCAGGAAACTCTCTGCAGAGGGGATCCATCCACTTGTGTATCAGTGGGGCACCTATCTCAGTGCTCATGTGAATATTATTGTGACATGGCGCCCAGAAGCCAGAATAGCAGAGCCGGAATAGAAGTTCAATGATAGGCAACGACCCAGTAAACAGGCTCCAGCAGAAATGAACATGTACAGAGCACTTGAGGATATATCATTTCTATTAAACAGCGAGCTAAACACACCTCTATAACAACAGTTGAACTGTTATGAAACGGTGTTTCCTGTTGGGGCTGCCCTGAGTCTATATAACGAGATAGATTTGAGTAAGTCTCTGGACCATGTAACAAAACTGTGCAGGCGACAAGCAGAAGTCATACAAAATCATGAGAATGAACATGTTTGCAATATAGGACAAAGTTGCAGACAGACACAGAAAATATAAGAGGCTTGAATTTGGCAGTGGTCAAGTTTATGACCAATCAAGTGACTAAGCTGCCTTTGTAGCATAGGATACATAAGATAAGCATGATTTGCTATGTAAAGCATGTACTGACAGAGGTCAGTTGAAAAAAAAAAGCTCTGGTCGTTTGTCTCAAGGGGCCTGGCACCAAGATGAATGGATTATCGGTACACTGCCAGTCATAAAGTTACCTTTGAGTCTCTGGAGATGGCAGTCAAAGATGATGAAGAAATGGCAAGGAGTTAGTTGAGTTTCAAAAGGCCAGCCTGCCACGATATCAGCTTGGGAGAGGATGAGTTGAATTGAGGAACTGAGGCATCAGAATTGCTGAATGCAGTCCAGCAGAGTTGAAAGTCTGGCTGCAAAGGGAAGACTTTATGTGTGCTATAATACGAGTACTATAAGTGCTACGAGTGCTATAATACGTACAGTGATATTTGGAACATGTAATTCAGTGAGACTGTTATATCCATGATGTGTATTTATGCTAACCGTCTTACAGTGCGCACTTTTTATTTAATTTCACCTTTCTCTTCACTTTTACACTACATGTTTCAGCACTAATGTGCCATCTTCAGGTGTGTCTCTATGCACGTCAAACTACTGCACTGCAAGCCATGACGTCTTCATTCTAAAATGACTAAAATGTGTATTCATCATGTATAACAATAAATTCTAAATATTAAAACCTTTCAGGATTCGTCATCCATATGTCGTATCTCAAATACGCAAATCACGCCAATCCTCCTCTATATATCCAGCAGTACAACGCACGCAGTCACAGGAGCAAGACACAACACAGAGCACAATACACACATGAATGTAGGAAGAGTGCTCCCATAGAGGAGGACTGGCGTGATTCACATATTTGAGATACGACGTATGGATGACGAATCCTGAAAGGTTTTAATATTTAGAATTTATTGTTATACATGATGAATACACATTTTAGTCATTTTAGAATGAAGACATCATGGCATGCAGTGCAGTAGTTTGACATGCACAGAGACACACCTGAAGATGGCACATTAGTGCTAAAACATGTAGTGTAAAAGTGAAGAGAAAGGTGAAATTAAATAAAAAGTATGCACTGTAAGACGGTTAGCATAAATACACATCATGGACATGAACAAGTGCAACAGGACGCTAAAATATAACATTATTAATAGGAGACTGTTATAGTTCCTGTGTTAAAATCCATTGCCAGTAAATGGCTAGTGGAGATGGTACTATACTGTGTCTGTAACAGTGAACTGTAAAGTGTGTAGATCAGCGGCAGCGCTGTAATTGCCTATAGTTCTGAGTGGTGTGTATGAGGTGTTAATAAATCCAATCTTGAAATGCAAACCCCACCTAATAGTCATCTCTGCATGTGACATTATTAACAGACTCTGTCCCTTCAACCAGAATAATCCACAAATGTGTTTCTGTTGAACAAGCCTCATATTTGTAACATACTCTGAAACACCCAGATGTGATGTATGTAATGTATAGTGTTGTGCTTAGATATTAAAAACTAGGAAACTACTTATTACCAATTTACATATGCTGACTGGTTACTTTCAGGTGTTAGAACTGGTGATGCATGCAAGATAACAGATTGCTTAATGGATCTCACTGATATGGGTAAACATATATGAAATTATAATTCTGTATTTCAGCATCCTGCTGCAATTGTTTAAATTAATGTCCATGTATTTATCGTCCGTCAATAATGCAACACTTGTTTATTCACTACTTAATTTTAATTTCAGTTTAACATTATACACTTTGACACTACATATTTCGGCCCCAAACTAGGCAACAGGGAAGCGAGTCATTTTCCGTTGTCTGGCTGAGGGTTTATAAGAGAACTGCACTACCTAAGGAGTCAGTGGACAGAGGGGCTCGACACCAAGACAGACAGACTGACGGATCGTCACTCGCAATGTGACTTGGACTTGGGATATCTCTGACAAACCTGTGTGAAGGCGGGATCGAATACCTCCACCCTGACCCTGCAAGTCATAGGAGGCGACGAAAAGGTAAGTCTCAAAACTGAGACAGCAAAATATGGTCCCAAGGGAGTCAGACCTGAGGAAAACTGCGCTGGCAGGGGCCAGCAGCATTTATAAAAGACAGACCGGTCCTATCGTCAGAGAGGGCGCCCCAGTAAACAAGACCATAATGGTCAAGCAGTAATAAATATCTGGTCATGAGCACAAGATGGGGCTCGATACCAAGACTTACTGACTGACTGACTGACCGTCAGTCGCAATGTGACTTTGACTAAGGAGTCAGTTAAAATGTAGCAGCCACCGAAAGCAGTTGAAATATAGCAGCAGTCGCAGGAAGAAAACCCGAACACGTGGTTAGAAGATTTGATGTGATAATCTGTGATAGTGCATGATAACTGAGAAGTCAGCCAGTGTAGACTTATTGTGTGACTTAAAGACTGTGTGTGTGCTGTAGTACAGTTATATTGGGAGTGTGTAATTAAGAGAGACTTGTATAGCTCCCGCGTTATAAATACGTGTACTGTAAATACATGAAGACTACTGAAGAGATTATTTTGTAGGGTTGTAAAGTGTGTAAACCCATAACAGTGTTATAAGTATTTGTAGTTATGATTTGTAGGTTGTTGAATAAACCAATTAACAATCCGAACGGCGTCATCAGTAGCAAAACACGTTACATTTGGTGTCAGAATTGGTTATGAACTTAAACACGCCTTAACTCAGGACAAACTATTGAAACGAATGGTAGTGTCACACGATGGATATGGAAAAATTGTTCGAACGCCTATTGGCGAAAATAGACGCCGATAGGAAAACCGACAAGAGATGAGGGCCAACCAAGTAAAAGCAGATGCAGACGGAGTGCACATGCAAGAAATGTTCCGAACCAATCAAGACAGAATGGAGGCCAATAGGAAGGAAGACAAGGAAGAGACGAAGGCCGACAGAGAAACCGAGAAGGAAGAAATGGAAGCCGATATAAAAGCCTAGCGAAAAGAGATGGCCGCCTGGCGAGAAAAGGTTGCAGCAGAAACGGAAGCGATCAAAGCAAGGACAAAAGCCATGCGAGAAAATTTGGGCACCAGCCACAAGGAGATGGTTGCCGAAACCAAACCCGAAATAGAGGAAGAAACTATGGCCTGCCGAGAAGCGCCGGAGGCGCGTCTAGAAGAAGAGAAGCCGGCCTCAGTGGACACGAAACCTGCGGCGGCACAACAAGAAGAGGACCCCATTGTGATACCGGTCAGAGAACCTGAAGAGGAAACAACGAATATCAGAAAAGAGACGATGGCCTGCCAAGAGATGGAGTGGAAGAAGAACAGCCAACCTCAATGGACAGGAAACCTGAGGTGGCCCAACAACGAGAAGTCTCCTACGAAGATGCCGTAGTGAAACTGATCAAAGGACGGAAGAAGCGATATAGGGGCAAGAAGCAAGCTGCAGGGCGACGTGGAGAGCCACTGGAACTAACCCGAGAAATTTGTGCATCCCGGATGAAGTTGGCCGCCACCTGCAGGAAGGTGTCCCGCCGTGCTACAGTGGCAGGTGTTGCTGGGCAACGCTGTCGAGAGTTGTTTACTGCTGTGTAGTAAACAGCGTGCTTCGGCACGGCATGGAAAACACCTCGGGGTAGGGGATGTTTACTGAGCGTTGCGTACTGATGGAAGGAGTAGGGGTATGTCACGTCACTCGCGAGACCACAGAGTTCACGTGACCCCTACTTCCCGTTGCGCCATCCACGTCACAATACATGAATATAGCAGTAAATGTAGTAAAGACAACACCACACGCTGTGGAGGAAACACGCAAACCAGGGGCATATGGCAGTCATAACTGAAAAGTAGACTATGAACGTGAGGGGCAAGCTGCCGAAACAAAACACCCTGGACAGGCATACATTTATGAACAATGGACGACACTCCATGTGAGGTGAAACGAAATGCACCAAAATAACGTGGGTATAATAGAAACTTTATAGGATTTTATCTGGTTTTACCTTGAAAAGAGAACTACAGCATGTGATTTTAACATGGGCTAAGAGAGTGTAGCAGTTTTAACATAATTTAATAAAATATTTTTAACACATCAAGATACCTGAAGATGGTCGTTTTGGGCCGAAACATGTAATGTCAAAGTGTATAACGTTAAACTAAAATTAAAATTAAGTAGTGGATATATGAAATTTTCATTTATGTGCCTACTTTCATGGTACGAGTATAGACAACTGTTGGAACTGAGGACAGTTGTCCATCTGATCAAAAAAGTTAAACAGAAAAAAGACCAACATAAACCAGAGATGCCCTCTGATATACATAATTTTCAGATTAATGTAATTTTAAGTGAGTTTAAAATGATAGAACTATTTGACAAAAAAATAATTAAAACTCATAAATGGCTATAACATATGAAAACATAAAGGCAGTTAAGCACTATGGCATGAAGACATATAGGGGAGTGGAGGTGTAGCTCCACCTTTCTTGACCTCAGCAATAGATGGAGGTCAGTGATCAGTTCCACTCCCTTGTTGCTTTACCCCCAGGGAGAGTCCCCAGTACCCATTAAATAGGAGGTTGAGTGGGTCCCTAGCAGTTAATTTAATTACATACTTTCCAATGAAAATTAAAGGCAGTTGTACCAAAGGAGGAACAAAATTTTCATGTTATATAGCCACTCTTGAGAATGAAACTACCACAGGAGTCATGACATTTCTGTATGTGTAGTCTTCCAACTGATCTCTTTGCCCTGAGAATTTCAAAACAATCGTTGCACAGTTCAGCAACACAGCTTTCCAGTTTTGTGTACTCTGTTATGAAGTACTCCCATACCAGTCTTCTTATGAATTTACAGAAGCTTCTGAACAGGCTGCAGCACTTGGGTCAGAAAAAAGATCAGAAACTTCTTGTATGACACTGGCAATGGGGTCACACAGTAGCATAGTTGGTTGAGGCACTATGCTACAAGCTGGAAGGTCAAGTCCTGACGAGGTCATTGGATTTTTTCAATTGACCTAATCCTTCCAGCCACACTATGGCCATGGGGTCGACTCAGCCTCTAACAAAAATGAGTACCAGGAATATTCTTGGGGGTAAAGGGCAGGCGGCACATAGGGCTGACAACCCTATCGCCATCTATGAGCCGATTGTCTAGAAAATGTGGGAACCTCAACATCTGACAACCCTATGGGCCTCCACGGTCTGTTACAGGGATACCTTTACTTTTACTTTACTTATGACACTGGCAACCATGGATACAGTACACAGTATTAATGGAAATGGCATGTCTCTCTTTCAGGACTAAAGGTAGCCAAGTCTGCAAATTTGACAATACCACTGATGGATGAAATTGAATGGCTCATTGGTATTATGAAAACAGTATATACTGCTGAAAACTCTGCTAATGGAATATTTATAGCACATGAACAATCTGAAGTGTTACAATTTTCACACAGAAAAGTATCGCCCTCACCCACAATAGAACAACTGGAGAATGAACATAAACAAGTGCAAAAGCATTCCAACAGCACATCAGTAGCTACCAGTTTGTTACCAGCTATTGGCATTCTCTCTGCTTCTGGTTACTTCACTTTCTTATACTTACTTATCAATATCTAAGTGTGGGTTTTACTCTTTATTCTTCACACATATATTGTTAAGAATAATACTATTTGTATTGAAGTTACATATTTGTCTTTGTTTGAATGTGGTATGCATATTTTAGGAGACAGCAGAAGCGCCCATTCTTTGCCTAGCAGATTGCTGCTTTTGTTGTCCATATCACAATATATAGTAGCTAAATTTTAAAGAAGGAACAACACCCAAATTAAAAAAAAAAATACAGTTTACTCATGTAAATAAATAGAGAAGATTGCACCAGGATGTATCACTTCCAAAAATTTTATTTCGATTCTTGTACATCATTTTAATAGCTGTGGTAACTGTATGTATTTGCCAGAGTATGGAGTATATTTCACATATTTGTGTTCTCTATCAAGTCTCTTAGAAAACAACAACATTCATATGGCTGCTTTGTCAGTATTAAAATACAGAGTTGCTAACACTTCAAGAATCAATAACACTCAACTCAATTTAAAAAAAAAAATTAATAAGAATTTATGCCAAATCCTGAAACTTGACAGCAATACTTCCACAAAGTTTTAACATCTGTAACTCTTGTACATTTTGGTAACAGTACAGAATAAATTCCATGATATCTTATATCCATGAGTCCTCTGTTAGGTCTGCAGTGGGAAACATAAGTTAGAAGCCAGTATATCTGCATGGTGTGTCATTCAGTTAATTATTCAATTTAAAGTGGAATATCTGTACACATTATTTTAACTGACAACTCTAAACAAACCAAATCAAATCAAACCAAACCAAAATTAATTGGAAATTCTGGAAGGAACTTAGACTCCACATGCTACCTTGTAGGATCTGTGAACTGACAGTAACTGGATGACCCCATTATCTATTTATCAACTTAATTTCTATTAGAATATATTCCTATTATCTCAAAGCTGTTAAGCATAACAAATGGTACACATCAAATTTATAATCTACATATAAAAAAACCCACTCCAATCTCACATGGGGAAAGCTAAATGCCCTTCATTGCTGGATACAAGGAAACCCCACCTATCTGATGCCATTGCTGTGACATGGCATGATGAATGACAACAGGAGATGAACATAAGAAATAGACAAAGAAACAGAAGAGTGGGGGTAAGGGAATTGTTTTGTTAATATGGAGGGAAGAAGAGAGGAATGATTACAAGTCAGAAATCCAAGGCATGCTGAAAACATATGTGAGAAAGGAGGTTAGAGATAAGCACAGAAAAATAATGAATAAAAGGAAGGATAAAATAGTTTTGGCAATCATGTTAGATGGGTCAGGAACCAGCAGAAGGATGTATGTGTGTGAAGTAGTAATGTGAACTAGTGCAAGATAATTAGTGTACTGATATTTGTAAATGTTGGAGGAGATATTGATGGATGTGAATATTTTGTCAAGGCACTGACAAAGTGTCAGCTCTGATGATGTCAGGGCTGACAGTTACATGCCACATGGTACACAGACAAAGTTAGGTGCTCAGCAACATTTTCCACCTAGTGGCAAGCCTAGCTTAAATTTTGATTCAAAAGATTCCAAAAGCCTAACGGAATATTCTGATTATTACTACAGAAACTGCCCAATTAATATGCAGAGAAACAGACTGGTAGGCCCCCAAAAAATTATAAATTATGCCTAACCTAGAATTAAGGTCTACAGCCAACTAGTGAACTAACACAAACATGGGTGGAAAATGAAGCTACTAGCTTCCTTTTTCTTATGAGGACTTTTCAAGAATCAGTTATGCTATTTTTCTGAAAGCCAACTACTGGAAACACCTACTAAGAGGTTTTGCCTTCTATTCAGGTTTCTTCTTCTTGTTCGTAATGAAGGTTATTAAGCCAGCTACATTTTCAGAAGACAGAAGACAGTGAAACCAACTGCACCACCCAAACTTCAACTTGAAAATATGTGTAACCTAAAGTCTCTGACATGTCATTGGACAAATATGTATGAGCCACATAACATGGAAAGTGCTAGATTTGGTATAAAATCATTAGAATTGTTTGAAGCAACATCTCATTATGTGGAATTTATCTCCATCAGATAGGAAAACAATAATGACGACTCCATAAAAAAGGACCATCTCTATGATAAACTATGTAGTAAGCAGAACAATGATATGGGAGCCTTGCCTTAATACAGGGAGTTCCTGTCAAAAATAAAGAAGGCAAAATAATATATAAAAAAAGAGAATATGTCAGTCTACAAAGACAAACTTACAATAGTGAAGTGGAAAGAAATGTATGTCCTGTCCCATGACAACAAAATGGTTCCACGTAAGATCCGAGGCCACATCACCAAGGCCAAAGTAATCTTACAATTCACAGATGAGCATGACTCTCACCATTTATGCTTGCTTGGTAAGGTAATGGCAGCACAAGGAAAGGGCTATAAAATAATAGCATGCATTCACCACGTGACTGGCAGATATGACAGCCCAATTGCTGCTTATCTTTTACACATTCACAAAAAGACATAGCATTTCCTGATGGAATTCAAACTGAAACTTGTGGAAAACTTGATCTTGAAATATCACAAACAGATTAAAGGGCATCAGGGAGAACATCAAAGTCTGTCCATGCACATCCTACACTGTGTCAACAGCTTCAAAGTAAAATTCATATTGGAGATGTGTTACATGCTGAAGAAGNATCCTACACTACATCCTACATCCCTACTTCAAAGTAAAATTCATATTGGAGATGTGTTACATGCTGAAGAAGACAAGATACCAGTACAAACACTTTAAGTAGCTCTATGCGCTGCGCCATTTGTGTTATTAACATATGGACCAAATTAAGTAAGGAGAATGAGATTCAAAATGTAGCTAACTTATAAAAGTGTATCTGAATGGAAAATTATGGTGAAGAGTACCATTTCCTGGGTTGTAGTGCCATGTATTTTGGAAAAAGTTCATTGACATTTTAATGAAACATGGGTAAACTA
The DNA here is from genome assembly GCF_002891405.2 of Cryptotermes secundus. Taxonomy (NCBI): domain Eukaryota; kingdom Metazoa; phylum Arthropoda; class Insecta; order Blattodea; family Kalotermitidae; genus Cryptotermes; species Cryptotermes secundus. The sequence goes on from NW_019720162.1 coordinate 1,854,127, forward strand.
CCACAGAACTATATGGCATTACAAGTCGGATAATACCATTCATAGACACCATTGTGAGAACCTAAAATAGCAGTTGTACTATGAATGGGTGGGCATACCAAACCATAAACATAATGAGAATCACATTTATCCTTTTATCTATCCATCTATGGCTCTACAACCCTTTTGTTTGACCTTGGGCGCTTTTTCAGTTTCTTGATCTTTTACAGTCAGCAGGACTTCTTGGACAGGGGATCAGCCCCATCACAAGGGTGCTACCTGCACACACAGGAAAGCACAAACAGAATAAATGCACACTGGCATCCATGCCTCAAATGGGATCCGAACAAATGATCCCAGTTTTTGAGCAGGTGAAACAGTTCCTGCCTGGGACAGTGCAACCACTGTGATCAGGAAACTTATCCTTAGACCAGCCAATTAGAAATTTTTCCCAAGGGAGGAACATACACTGAGGGTGTTTGAGAACAGGGTGTTGAGGAGCTTCGTAACTTGTACTCTTCTCCAAGCATAATCAGAATGGTCACAGTGCGAGGGCCAGTTTTATGGCTCACCCCTCATACTCATAATCAGAATGACCAAGTCAAGGAGGATGAGGTGGGCAGGGCATGTAGCACGAATGGGGAAGAGGAATGCATATAGGATACTTGTGGGAAAGCCAGAAGGAAAGAGACCACTGGGAAGGCATAGGGTGGGTGGACAATATTAAAATGTGTCGATCTAGCTCAGGATAGGGATGAATGGAGGGCTCTTGTGAACAAAGTAATGAACTTTTGGGTTCCACAAAATGCTGGGAAATTCTAGAGTAGCTGCACAATTGGCGGTTTCTCAAGAAGGGCTCGCCTCCATGAGTGAGTGAGTGATGCCTGCCCATTGCTGGTCACCATTCAGTTGCTCTGTCACCTGCTGCTTACTTGCTCATCTCAACAGCACTGACACTTAGTATGATTAGTTGTCTTCAGTATAAACAAAAACTGTTTACAGTGTTGTATAGTGTTCAAAAATGAAATATAGTGTCAAACAGAAATTATTCATATACAATACCTTTTTACAGCATTCTTTGTAGAAAGCTTCAAAGGAAGTACCCTGGCCATATATTGTCATGTATAGCAGTGAATGACAACACTGTAACTGTGTTCTACAGGATCAGTGCAGGACAAAACGAATTCTTGAAACAGATGTACTAACTGAAGAAAAACTTGGGATGGCGGTACTTAATCAGAAGCAAGCCCAAAGACGTCACTGTCTTTTGGCTCTTCAGTTTGGGCTGGTGAAAAATCTCTCATATTGGTAGAGAGGCGCCAAAGTTAAAGCCTAATAAAACTACATTCATACACAGCCTTTTGCTTCCAGATTGGAAAGCAAAAATTCAGTACCATAGGTGGTCTCAGGAATCAGGATTCAATGTGCGTCTTGACCCACAACATAAATTTTATGCTGACATGTGATTCATCTAAGTGGTTACAGAAACACCGTAACATATTGGAGCACAAGCAAACATCATGCTGTTGACAAAGTGCCAGTGCACAATTTAAAACTTTGAATTTTGGGTGCAAATAGTGTGCAAATGATAAATTACACGTTGAACTGACTGTCACCCTTCTTCAGTCAACTGACTGCTGAAGAAACATTGTATGGGCACTTTATGCAAGATAATGCTATATCACACACTGCAAACAATTCTACCGATTCATTAGCTTATGTCTCCAGTAAATAAGTTGTAAGTTGAGGATTGTGGCCTGTGCAATTACTGATTTAAGTCCTTGTGACTTCTTTATGGGGCACACTGAGAGAAAGAATGTATGTGACCAACAAACACTCTTTGGAAGAATTTCAAGACACAAAATTTTTGCTATACCCATACACAGGCTTCAGCATGTCTACAAATATATTTTCACAGTGCAAAGCATATGTATGTAATAAGGTAAGTTAAATTACAGAAAAAAAAGGCTGTGAATGATCATCTACCGCTGTCTGCCTAGACAAAAAGAATCGCCATACCAGCTGAGAAAACTGGTGTAAGGATAAATTGGACACCTAGTACCCAACAATATTTGTCACTGAAGATATAACATCTAATAGATTTTGGTGTATTGTTTTGAATACTGATGACACAGTGTATACAAGATATGGTTTTGTGCGTGCACACACACAGATACATAATCACATAATCCATTCACACTAGCTCTAAGCACATAAAGAGGATGTACAGAAGTATTAACTCATGAAACCTTCTAGAATAAATCAATGTGTCACACAAACCATATAGTCATTATGTCAGTAACAATCATGTGTGGCGTGCTGTGGCTTTGCTGGCCCACCTTCTTTGATGTCAAGGTTATCAAGTTTAATTTCCAAATGCTAAATGCCAGTCAGGATTACATATTGTAGGCCTACACATGTGTAAGGCGGGCACGTGATAGTGTAGTTGGTTGAAGCACTATGCTACAAGCCAAAAGGTTGCAGGTTCAACATAATCTTAATGGCCAAATATATATAAACTACTGTCCTTGCAATTCAAATGGTTCCTAGGAACACAAAATTTACCCACCCAAGTCCAGGTTCAATTCATGAAACATGTTCCACCTCAACAAATAATTATAACTAAGTGGCAAAATAAGACAGTGGACAAAAAGGAAACTGTAGCAGCATGTTTGTACATTTCAAAGCAGCCTGTGGCTCAGTCAGGAGACGGCTGAACCAGCCAAAGAATCCTCACAGATGGTAGGGCCTGGTGTTGCTAGGAGGGAAGTGCCTGTTTCCCCATTCTACCATCCCTTGCCTAATTCTGCAGAATGAGTGGAAATGCAGTAAGAGAAGCCAAGATGAAATGGTAGACCAAGTAGGGGAAGAGCCTTGATAATTCTTTACCTGGCTCCACTATACATGACATACAAAACACAGCTGTACAAAATAAACTCATAACTTTCTAATTTAATGATCTGTATAATCACACACAAAAATTCAAGCAGACCCACAGAGTACTTTCAAGCACCTCACTACAGCATGTTTCAATGACCTACCACGCAAGTGAAACAAGCCATATCCAATCAGCATTCTTTACACATTTAGTAATCTTCAAAAACAACCAGTTAACCATATCAATTATCTAAAGTTCCCATATTGTACTAAAAATTACTGTCCTCTGGGCTGTATTGCTGTTGTGTCTGGTAGAAAGGTTATCTTTCAGCCACACTACACCATGTCACACTTTCATACTGCAGCACAGAAAATGCAGATATCAAAAAACTACTACTTACTTATTACAACATTCTCTTATATTAACAAAAAAATTGAATACAGCAGTCAAAACATCTCAGTATTATTATAAATGTTAAGTGAGGAGTCACTGAAAATGGTCTGGGATTTGATGTTGAAACATACAATTCTACTGTGGCACTAATATTTCTACTTTCATAAGGAATGTAATATTTAATACTGCTGAAAGGCAGGCCAGAAGTCTTAAATGTACAAGTTACTTTGAGTTAATTTGGAATTGGTAGTTTTTGTTTATACTCTGTAAATTACTGAAACTTAATTATAAAATCTTGTAATTAAAGAAAATATGGCTATCATATTTTTAACACAACAGCCCGGCACAATCATAGAACTGCCTTACCTTACACGTCCCCTCATGGATATGGACTCGTGTATGGTTAACTATGACAACTACCTGGAGACTAAGGAAAACCACAAAAGCATGTCCCTGCCAGGGTTTGAACTGGGTACCTCCCAAATACAGATCAGAAGCATTACTGCTAATGCAAACTTGCTCGTTACTTTTATGAAGAATCAATTTGCAAAGCCGGATGGCAATATTCTAGAAAAAGAATATTTGTACTAAAATTCTATCAGCATGCAGGATGAAGTTAAGCATTTCCTTCCCCAACTACACAACAAACAAAATACCAATACTTCTACAGTCAGTCTGATCCCAGGTCTGGTCAAGTGGGATTTGTGGTGGACAAAGTTCTGCTGGGGCAGGTTTTCTCAAGAGTACTTCAGTTTCCCTTGCCAATCTTCATTCCACCAATTGCTCCACAATCACCCTCACCTATCATCTGGGGCTGGTACAATAGGCCAGAAATGGCCACACTACAAGCGACCCACTAGCAATAAAATAACTTCTACAATCTGTCCAACGTTTATTCCAATCTGATAATCTAAAACTGAAAATTAAGAACATGCGAACACCTACACAGAACCTTGCATGTTATATATTTAGATAATGTAATGTAATGGTGTGATGAAAGCTCTGGAATTATGAAATTTCATATTACAATACCATTGAATTGAGCAATTACACTTTTTCAAAGATGTTTATAAAATCCTGACAATATTGACCACAGCATTGGTAACAGGATTATTAACAAATGTGGCACAGTTGGTGTAATGAGAATTCATTCAAACCCACCAAAGTGCCACTCTATCCATAAATTCCATATGCCCTGATCCAGTGGGGCATAGTATGTTTACTGGCCACTTTACAATCCCACTAACACCCATCAGCCTCATGATCAGACTTGCCAAAATCTGTTCTCTTGCTGCTCCTACTATAGAACTACATATCAGGGTCAGCTCTAAGTCAATGAATCAGCATGGATCAGATCTATTGGCACTAAGGTTTTATAATATAGCGTAACTAGATGGAAGAAGAATAACACACAATCATAGCAAATCTTTCAGTAAACACTAATTTTATTTATATATTTAATTTCATTTAACACATTCATTCGTAACTCGGCAAACTGGTTAACGTCATGGTCATCTATCGTCGTTGGATTACATTGGCCAAGAACACTTGGTCTCAATCATGAGTTTTGTTACCTCAGCAGGATCATAGTTGTCCATGTTCTGGCTTATTTGCCTCGTTCCAATAGAGTAATCTGCCCTATAAGGAAAGATCACAAGCAATTTCCACATGATCCGATCTTCACAACCACTGTTGCAAATACTGAGCTGTACTCACAAAACTCCCTCGTTGGTGTCTCCACCTTATTGTGGTGAGGGGGTTTGAGTATGCCAAGGACCCTGAGAGCTATACCAGCGGTAGCGTAGCTACTGGCAGGGCCTCCCTTGCTGGACAGGTCAAAGGGTAGGCATCAGACGAAGAGAGACACCAAAAACTGATGCCGGAAGCAGCGTCATCAGTAGCGACTTGAAGCACAGAGCAAATGATGCTCGAGATGGTTCAAGTTCGTATAGCAGCAGGCGTGACCAGAGTGGTTTGAACGGCTGCTGTACTGCGATGTGGAAAGCAAATGGAAAAACTACCACATTATCACTTTTCCTGGATAGTCTCTTTCCAAAAACAGAGATACCATATATGCGAGATGTTTCCTCTGGAGGCAAAACAATCCGGAGGTAAACTACTCCCCCAATCGGATCTCCGGGGGGGAGTGTTTCTAGAGGAAATGTCATGCAGGCGTTACAACAAGAAAAAGTGCGAAGATCAGAAGAAACAGCATGGATACAAGATTGGAACATGGAATGTCAGGACCTTGAATCAAGCAGGAAAATTGGAGAATTTGAAAACGGAAATGCAGAAGAATGAAGTGTCTGTGCTAGGTGTCAGCGAAGTGCGGTGGAAAGGACAAGGTGAAATAAGAAGCGGTGATTATACAGTGTATTATTCCGGAGGTGAACGGGCTGAAAGAGGTGTGGCAATAGTGGTGCATAAAAGTGTAGTGAGGAGTGTTGTTAAGAAGATTGCTTGTAATGACAGAATTATTGCTCTGAAGTTAAAGGCGGAACCGGTAGATATACTGATTATACAAGTGTACATGCCAACATCAGAGTATGAAGATGATGAAGTGGAAAAAGTGTATGACACAATTGAAGAAATTCTTCAGGAAGATGGAAGAGGAGACACAAACAGCATCATATTGGGAGACTGGAACAGCATTGTTGGAGATGAACCATATCAGAATATTGTTGGATCACATGGACTAGGAAGACGGAATCACAGAGGTCAAATGCTTATTGACTTTTGTGAACGAAATGGATTGATTGTTACCAACACTTGGTTCAAGAAGCCAAAGAGAAGAATTTACACATGGAAGGCACCTGGGGATTGGAAGAGGCATCAGCTGGACTACATCCTTGTGAAACATCGATTCAGAAACAGTGTGAAGGATGTGAAGACGCTTCCTGGGGCAGACATTGACTCTGACCACAACTTGCTGGTTGCCAAGTTCCGAACCAGGTTGAAGAAAATTATAGGATTTCGAAAGCGCAGACCCAGATGGGATTTGGAGAAGTTATATGCTCAAAGACAAAGCGTGCAAGAGACTCTAGAAGAGAAACTCGGTGCAATTGAAGGTGAAAGCGGAAATGCTGAAGCGCAGTGGAACGATATAAAAGAATGCATGTTAGATACTATCAGTGATTTGGTAGGTAAAGTTGAGAAGATAGCAAGAAAACCATGGGTTACACAGGAGATGATGAGTAAAATGGAGGAGCGAAGGAAATGGAAGAATGTCAACAATGAAGAAGGCAGGAGGAAATACAGGAGACTGAGGAATGAATTGAAAAGAGCCACGGACAGGGCCAAAAAGGAATATCTTGAGAAGATATGTAATGAGATTATGGAATTTCAAAGAACAGGCCGTTATGATTTGATGTACATGAAGACAAAAGAACTAGGATGGAAAGAGAATCATGGGATTCAAAATGTTGGCATCGAAGACTCCCAGGGGAATAGAATAGTAGATCAGAGGCAAGTGCTGAAAATTTGGGAAAATTATATTTCAGAACTATATGATCGACCTAATCGGCCAGAAACCTTAGAAGTTGAACCGGAAGAAGAAGTAGATACAGACGAGAAAGGACCATATATTTTACAAAGTGAGGTGGAAAAAGCTATCAAGGAAATGAGGAAGGGAAAGGCTACAGGAGATGATGATGTACCTGGAGATGTGCTCAAGTTACTGGGAGAAGGTGGTTTGAAAACACTGACAAAACTAATGAACACCATATATGAAAGTGGAGAGTGGCCCAAGGACTTTACAGAAGTTACAATGATTGCCTTAAAGAAAAAGACAAAAGCTACAAAATGCAGCGACCATCGCACAATAAGTCTTATTGCACATACAGCAAAGATAATAGCAAAGATACTTAAAAGAAGAATTGAAAGGAAAATAGAGGATGTACTTGGAGAAGATCAGTTTGGATTTAGAAGAGGAAAAGGAACCAGGGATGCAATTGGGATGATGAGAATTATAGCGGAACGAACTTTGGAGATAGATGAAGAACTGTGTGTTTGCTTCATAGACTGGCAGAAGGCATTTGACCGGGTAAACTGGACCAAATTAATGCAGATCCTGAAAGAAACAGGTATCGATTGGCATGAAAGAAGATTGATTAGCAAATTGTACATGGATCAGAAAGTTAGAGTACGACTGGACAGGGGGGAGACAGGAAGTGTGCAGATTGGAAGAGGAGTTCGACAAGGATGCTGTTTATCACCAATTCTGTTCAACTTGTACAGCGAATGCCTTACCAAGGAAGCTCTGGATGGGCTCGGTGACTTCAAAGTAGGAGGGCAAATTATTCAAACTGTGAAATATGCAGATGACCTTGTGTTAATGGCTAAGGAAGAAACTGTGCTACAGGGCATGATTGATAGACTAATTGAAATTGGAAGGTGCTATGGCATGGAAATGAATGTGGAGAAAACAAAAGTAATGAAAATTTCGAGACAACCAACCCCAGTCACAATAAAGATAGACCAAAAACAAGTGGAGAATGTGAAATGTTTTAAATATTTGGGTAGCTTGTTAACAGATGATGGAAGGTGTACTTGTGAAATTAAATCCAGGATTGCCATGGCAAAAGCTGCATTTAGCAAGAAGAAGAATCTTTTTACCAGCAAATTGGACTTAAATTTGAGGAAGAAACTAGTGAAATGCTACATTTGGAGCATAGCTCTGTATGGGGCTGAAACATGGACACTTAGGGCAGTAGATCAGAAACATCTGGAAAGTTTCGAAATGTGGTGTTGGAGAAGAATGGAGAAGATCAGTTGGACCGATTATGTGAGAAATGAAGAAGTGTTAATTAGAGTCAGTGAGCAGAGGAATATCCTACATGAAATAAGAAAACGGAAGGCTAATTGGATTGGTCATGTTTTACGCAGAAACTGCCTTCTAAAAGAAGCTATCGAAGGAAAGATAGATGGGCGGATAGAAGTGACAAGAAGACGAGGAAGAAGATGCTGGATGACCTTGGGGACAGAAGAGGATACTGTCATTTGAAGAAGAAAGCTCTAGATCGCATTAGGTGGAGGAATTGTTTTGAAGGAGACTGTGGACCTGTCGTCTTGACAGATTACTGATGATGATGATGACTCACAAAAAAAGTAAAGTTGTCACTGCACACCATGCAGGCATATGCAAGAGTGAATATAGAGATCCACGTTTTTCTTGACCTCAGCACTTAACTAGCGAAGAGCAGAAACCAAAATGTGTATGTAATGTACATCCCATGCTATAATCTTTACTTATGACCTATTTTTGATAAATCATTACATTAAAAGTTATGACTGCACAGAAAGTAAACTCTGAAAGCTATATCTTTAAGCACGTCACTCTCCTCGGTAAATCTTATAAAGGCCTTAATTTAAACAAAGTACAAACATATGCAGCTGTGCTGATATGAGATTGTGCCTTTAATGCACAATAAAGGGAAACAGGACATTGGTGCATAAATCCAAATGATCAGGACTAAAAGATAAAAATCATTACAGCATGTAACACACTATTAATTTTATTTCATCTCATATTACAGCAAGATGCAACAAAAGTTACTGTGCACTTGTTTCTTCTTTGACACGATCTTTCTTAAGCTGACCCATGAATGCTGCCTTATCAGCTGCGGTCTGGAAACGACCGTGACCAAACTTTGAAGATGTATCAATGAATTTGAGTTTGATATTTTCAAGTGCCTTCCTCTTCGTGTGAACAAGTAGAGACTGCAGGGGGAAAACAAAATTAAAACCAGGACAAGACTTCATTTCATTAGACGTGTAGAAATATATGCTACCTCAGTTCTATCATTGAACAACACATGTATCTTCAGAATCCTTTTGGCTCTAGAGAAGTCATCACCAGTAGCATTCATGTACGAATATGTAATTACACAAACAATACTGAAATTTCTTTTTACCTTGCGCATACAGATAACTCTCTTCTTGGGGCCCATAACACATCCCTTCAACATCACATAATCATTATTGACCTCACCATAATGAGGGAAGCCTCCCATTGGTGTGATTGTCTTCTCTGTGAGATCATATTCTGTAGAGGCATTGTTCCTCACAACCTGAAAAGGAACTCACTGCACATAGGCCACGGAAAAGTGGATGACAGCACTCAAAAGATTTCCTCCTTTCTGCTTGCTGTAGTTCAAAACATATCCTGTTTACTGCATTTTACTTTCTGTAATTTATCAGTGTTTTCTTTGTACAATGTCTTACACGTTATAATTTAACATTGGGCAAACCAATTTTCTCAACTCCTGGATAATCCACTCCCCCATTAATTGGCAATCTAATGCATTTGAACCTTAAATAATAATTCATGGCAAAAATGAGATTTCCTATAATATTCAAGTTAACTGAGTAACACGCCGAACAGAATGTGGATATAACATTTCTAACTAATAAAAGTTTTAATTACCAAGACAAGTCAGCTAGGCCTTTGAATCGATGCCCAGTATCATATTCAGCTTAGGGACAAAAACAAAAGAATTTCTAGTGTCAAAGACTGATCTTTTGTTAATGAACCAACATTTTTATTAAACTGAACATAAGTTATTTAATGAACCAACATTTTTATTAAACTGAACATAAGTTATTTAATGAACCAACATTTTTATTAAACTGAACATAAGTTATTTAATGAACCAACATTTTTATTAAACTGAACATAAGTTATTTAATGAACCAACATTTTTATTAAACTGAACATAAGTTATTTAATGAACCAACATTTTTATTAAACTGAACATAAGTTATTTAATGAACCAACATTTTTATTAAACTGAACATAAGTTATTTAATGAACCAACATTTTTATTAAACTGAACATAAGTTATTTAATGAACCAACATTTTTATTAAACTGAACATAAGTTATTTAATGAACCAACATTTTTATTAAACTGAACATAAGTTATTTAATGAACCAACATTTTTATTAAACTGAACATAAGTTATTTAATGAACCAACATTTTTATTAAACTGAACATAAGTTATTTAATGAACCAACATTTTTATTAAACTGAACATAAGTTATTTAATGAACCAACATTTTTATTAAACTGAACATAAGTTATTTAATGAACCAACATTTTTATTAAACTGAACATAAGTTATTTAATGAACCAACATTTTTATTAAACTGAACATAAGTTATTTAATGAACCAACATTTTTATTAAACTGAACATAAGTTATTTAATGAACCAACATTTTTATTAAACTGAACATAAGTTATTTAATGAACCAACATTTTTATTAAACTGAACATAAGTTATTTAATGAACCAACATTTTTATTAAACTGAACATAAGTTATTTAATGAACCAACATTTTTATTAAACTGAACATAAGTTATTTAATGAACCAACATTTTTATTAAACTGAACATAAGTTATTTAATGAACCAACATTTTTATTAAACTGAACATAAGTTATTTAATGAACCAACATTTTTATTAAACTGAACATAAGTTATTTAATGAACCAACATTTTTATTAAACTGAACATAAGTTATTTAACTTGTTAGCCAATACACCTTTTGAAGATGTAAATGCTCAACACAGGTACCAGAATGGCTTATAAATCTATTAGGCATGTAAATACGCTTAAATCACAGTATTAGGAAAAAGTCCAAGTTTGAAACAAATAAAGCAGACATCTTGAATATGTGAAGCTCCAAGAGCACTGAGACCAAAGTTCACTCCACTTCACACCGTAGGGAAAGGACATGGCTTACATTCCTTTACACCTAGAAACTGAAACCTGCCTGACCCAATTTGCAACCATGAAAGGTAACCTAAACCTCATCAGTAAACCAGATTCAGAATATTAATGCCAACATGAACAATTACACACTATAACGACTTCAATTTATTTCCCTTTCTCGGTGCAGAGGGGAATATAGTGCACTTGAGGGGGAACAGGTCAATCCATGAACATTTAACCATGGCCTCCATTAGTAACAAGCCAAAAACTTCTGCATTTGAACTGTTGCACAATTTAACAGATCTTAAAGGCCAATCGCCACACTGAACTATTTTAGGCATGAAGACTACACAGATGAAACCAATTTTCAAGGACAAGAAAGCACATTCTTGGAATGAAGTTACACAGCAATGTCCAGAAAATTTATCACTCTTACAAGCGATACCTGACGTTCCACCAATTCTTGGAATTTCGTTTGCCAAACCTGGACTAGCTGGCAGCAATCACTGTACCAGACATATTAACCTCAGCTATAAGATTGCAAAGGACAGCACACACAACTGGGATATGATACTGCACAGTCTGCCAGAAGATTACCAGTGTTTCAGAGAAATGTGATACCTCCATCTTTCAGCTCGAAGAATACCTCACACAAGGAGAGCAACTGCTTTCCTGCACTGCTCACTCTTCAGTCATGAAAAGTGAGGCAGTACATTCCCTTGAAACAATGACGAACTTCTGTCTGGCTACATGGCAGCCCTATTCATGGCCGAGAATCAAAAACCTTGCAATACATGCACCTTGCCACGCTTCCATAGACACCCAACTCCCAAGTCTGAGACAATAGACATTGGCTTTAACCTTTAACGGCCGAATGTTATAATTATTCGCATCAAGTAGCACCCCGAGCTGGCCGAATGTTATAATTTTTAGGGACAAGCCACATGCTTCCTTTGTGAGTGCTGGCAGTTTGACCTTGGGTTTGAAACCCAAACAAACTCATGAACGTTCATGTCAGATGTTTGTTAGCTCTGAACAATGAAATCGTTTATCAGGGTACTGGTTTCGAAACTATTTACGTTTAGATATGACTGTTTATGACCTGGTGAGCCAATAGAGGTCAGCTTTGTTTTGAGAAGTTAGAGGAGGAAATATTCGTAAGCACTTTCATAGCAGTGCTGACAGAGCTTTCAAGGAAGTGTGGCTCATTCAGGGATTGGTTTGCAGTGTTGAATTCTCAGTTAGGACGTCAGTGGCGGATTTACTATATTTTGTTAAAAGTTAGGAAGTCAGTGTCAGACTCCTGTATTTCTTTTATATCATTTTTATTGTGTATCTCGGAAGTGGTATAAATACACTGAGCCAGTGTTACTTTGTGCGTAAAGACATCTTCGTCACTGTGACTTTCGGTATCAGTGGCGGACTGGCACTTTTCGACTGCTATTGCAATTACTTTGCATCACAATTTTGCGAGTATTCTTCCACCTACTAGACATGTCTGTTCTCAATGAATATCTGTTACACAAGTCATGTGATGGAAAAATGACGCACAAAAATTTCCGCGAAATTTTGGTGCGTGATTTGATTCTTCAATCACATGAGGCGAATATCACGGTCAGTGGTGTTTTTCGAGGGAGGCCAAGTTCATCTGGGGCCCAACTGAGTCGACTGGAGGTGAAACATTCAAAACACTGACCAGCTAAAGGGAAACAAAGACGTTTGTTCTATAAACAAGAAAAGCGGGAGCACGCTTTACCGCTGTAGAGTGTGATGTCGCGCTGTGTGATGGACTGCTTCGAGAGTGGGACACGCGCGTCAGAGTGAAACTGTGAAGCGATGCAGTCCAACCCGTGTACAGTCCGAACCAAATATTATTGTATATAGTGTCGTCATATTTACATCGCCACCACGATTCAAGGTTGAAGAAAAACAACATGTAAGTCCTTTGGAATTTCATAACGTATATAATAATGATTATATTTTGCACTTCATGACAAAATACTCACAGTTGATTTTCATTTGTAAAACTTGCCCTTTTGTATATATGTAGAAAATTTTATTGTCTTTCAGGTTCTTTTTAGTTCATATTCCGATGTTGCATAGAACGGAAAATATGCATTTTTTTCTGAAAGTTTGCAATGTTAAAGACTTAGGGCCATTTAAATTCCGGCCGTAGGGAGCTGCAGGCAATTTAAAAGTCCGTACGTTAAAGGTTAATACTTCGACTTCAATTTTACAATTCTAACCACTGCCACCAACCAGTATCAAGTTCACCTGTGCATACAAATGCACAGGATGCTATGAAGAGCAGCAACAAGCATATACCTTGCCATCCTTTGTGTGAATGCCTTGACCAATACGGTAAATCTTCTTGTTCATCTCTGTACGATGGTGGTACCCCTTCTGACCAGCCCTGGCAACTGTGAAGGATACTCTACTAGGGTGCCAAGCTCCAATACAAGCAACCTTCCTCAGACCCTTGTGAGTCTTGCGCGGTAATTTCTTTGTATGCCAACGAGATGTTACACCTGAAATTGGTTTCAAGACCCGAGTACCTCAAAAGACTAATTACATTTAGTTTCCTTTTCTTTTGAAGATAAGGTATCACTTTAAAACAGTACACAGTAACAGTTCCAAACACTTCACAACAGCGAGAACTTCCGCTTAAGGTAGCTTTTGGGAACATTAAAACCACAAGTTAAAATTCACAAATGAAGGAACTGTTAACACAGATCACTGGAACATTAAAAATGATACACCTTGAATTGAGGAACATTAAACAGGGGGTCCAATGTAATTTTCTGACAAAGTTACTGAATATCACTACTGTGCATACATGCATAGGACAATTACAAGACAGGATGGATAGACAAGCCAGTGTCACACTATGAAGTTATCAACCATCGGGAATGCCTATGTAACATGGGATAAAAAAAAACAACCTTTGAAACATTGGTACCTACACCATGTACAGTCACATCCGAGGACCTTAATATTCATATGCACAGCTGTGAGAACCCAAGTCTTTGCTTAACAAATGACCATAAACATCTGAACAGCAACACATTATTGAGGTCATCACAGAATGGACATTTAAGAGCATTCTTTTAGGTCATGAAGCGTAGCTATGTGACGCCAATGTTTCAAAGCAACCTACTGCCCCATCTGAGCAGAAGTGTGTAGGTTTCTTCAAAACTTGGCTTATGTCCACTGGACTACACTGCATCACATCCTTGATGACAATGCCTCAATGTGATATGCTCCACCCTCTTTTAACATTCCACTGTTTCAACAGAATTATCTTCAAGTAATGCACATACAATATATTCAAAACCTCACTACAGCACCGGATGGCATTGTGTAGGGGATATCAGTAGGAAGGCAACATGGCTATCAACACAGCTTTATCAGAACCGCACCACTGTTCTTTCATCACATATCCACACTACATGCCATGCAATATGCATGCCTGTAAAAATATCAATTCTGTTCCATGTTAGTGAGTAGTATTCAATCTTTGGAAATGTAAAGCATAATTAGGACCATCTACTCTATGGTCAGGTACATAACATCTTATGTAGTCAAACTTATGGAAGCAAGTACTGTTAGTTCCTCGGAACTCTAGCCACGGTAGGAGTCATACCATCTCTCGCAGGGCTGGAGGAGCACTCTTATCAGCTTCTTGCTTGTTAGCTGGTACCAGTCGTAGCGGTTGTATTACGTGGTGTCTGTGTCACTATGACGCACAGACAATCGCACAGAACAATTCAGTGAGGCCAGGGAAGTAACAGCTAATGTTTTCTGCTCGGGGAGTAGCTATGAACATCACAGGCATACAGCTTTGCGAGCTCCACAACAGCGTTTACCTTTCCACACGGCTAAAGTTGCGAGGCACTAACTATACATTCAATTTTCAGTCAGCATAAGAATACGACAAAGTACGCTGCAAACAGAACCTAGTGACTTTCTAAAACAGCTAATGCCACAATGGCACCCTCATTCCCACAGAAGATGAGAGTTACACGTACCTTTGTAGCCTTTTCCTTTTGTCACTCCAATAACATCAATCATCTCATCAGGTCCAAACACTTGGGACACAGGAACTGGCTTCTCAAGATGCTCACGAGCCCACTGAACTTTCTGTTCAATGGTGCCTCCGTTCAGTTGAATCTCCATAATATGTGCCTTTTTCTGACGTTTCTTCAACAATTTCATCTAAAAAAAAAGCATATCCACATTAAGATTCTCAACTACAGCATGCACATTCATCTGTTCCTTGGTGATGAAATCTCTAACTGGACGGGACTGTTCCACCAGATAAAAAAATAAGCCACTACACACTGGCAAATGGCATAAACAGATTTTTCACTAAAAAGTAAATCACTATTTTATTTCTGTAATACTGGCTGGCACATCTCTTGTACTGACAATTTACCTTTATACAATTGCTTAATCTTTTTAACACGAAACACCATTCAGGTTATTCGATGTCATTTCAAATATTGCCAATTTTAGAAAATAACTTAAAACAACAAAAAAGCTATACATGTTCGAACATTTTTGGTTTTGCTTTACATCAGGCCACTCCATTTCATCCATATGAAGATTAAAATATGTTTTGCTATATGAATAGTGTAACAGGCATGGTTTTTCTCCCTGGTCACTGCCCAATGGACTACAGAAAGTTCATGGAATATGCCGTTCCTCCACTCATCCCTACTGACATAGGGGGCAGAGTTGCTCTCCGATACTGCAACTAGGACTATACTGCATAAAAGGCAGCTCCAGGGTTGCTATGGACTTTCAGCTCACTGGCAAACCAGGAACACAAAGCCCACGTATCGGTTTTGGTAACTTCAGAATGGTTGAAACAATAAGCAACGGCAGTTCAACGGAACTCTGCTAAAGATTTTTAATTTCACCCAACACAATGTCAACTATTATCTCAAAGAAATGTCCATACTTTGTACAAACTGCCACACCACATATCTCCTAAACATTTTGGAAATTGTACATAGCACAACAGGTACTGTCTTGTTGGCAGCTTTACGTTCTTCCGTTACCTTTACCCAACAATGAGTTCATTCACAATTAGGTTAATAGGTCAACTAATTGTAACTACTCTAACCTACATAATCACTTATGTCAAATAAAGTTTCATTTATTTACTCCACAATTATGCCAACTTACATGAACTGCAATACTGAAAACATGCACTTTAGTTAACCAGTCGCTCAGAGGGATGAAATGATTACAAAAATTCTTCACCTGTGTGTGTGCGATAACTCTGATGACCTTGCAGTATCGAACCAGCTTCCTGAAGTCTTTCTCGATTGATTTCTGACCAAGTTCATCCTGCCATTTCTTTGACGTCTTTGTGAAAGCCTTCTTCTTGGATTTGTACCTGTAAGTCAAAACAACATGGAGGCGGACGGGAACTGGGAGTTAGGTTTGGGCGTTAAAGAGGGTCGTCTCTTCTGTGAGCGGAGACGAAACACCTCAAATCCAGCCACAAATATGATGGTTTCTGGCATGGACCAATGGCTCTCATCTGAAGAGTGGAGAGCTGATATACATGCAATCAGTACTCAATAAAATGTTCCTATCACTCTTACGCCTGCTGAAACCATTACCTCAGACCGCCCTAGATAGTTTCTTCAACATTGATCAGAAATTTAACCATAAACATATCTAAATCATCATTGGTAGTGGATAATTTCCATCAATGAAAAGTTGAAAACCAGCATGGTGCAAGATCAGTCTGTAAAATGCTGAGTGAACCATTCAACACATTTTCCATGAATTACCCTATTCAGTATATGCACACTTTCATTCTTGTCTGGTGAAATGGGTGACATTTAATACTAGCAACCATCCTTCTTTGGTTACTGTCAACAAGATAACACACATAAAACTTATATAAAAGAAATAATTTTGTGGCCTACAGAAGTCAGATGACCATGTTAAAGGAGTGCTGGTCAGTAATGACATTTCAGCAATGACTTGGGCATGGCCAGCCATGTGTTTTACTCTGCACAACCCTCTTGGGCACATAGTGTAGTTGGTTGAGGCACAATGCTAGATGATTAAAGGTCATAGGTTCAAATCCTGAAGGTCATTGAATTTTTCAATTGACCCACCCCTTACAGCCAGACTATGGCCCTGGGGTAGACACAACCTCTTAACAGGAATGAGTGCACCGGGAATATTCCTGGGGGGCAAAGCGCAGCCAGTGCGTAAGACTGACAACCTCACTGCCATCTGCAAACAGTTCAGAAAATGTGGGAGCCTCAACACCCCACAACCCTGTGGGCCTTCACAGCCTACTACAGGGATAGCTTTACCTTTGAAACCCTCTTAGGAACAGATGGTGCATACCTTGTCAAATATTCAATTAATATAATTTCCAACTGATAAGTTCTGCCACTTCAAAGAAATACATTCCATATCAAACATGAACGGGTACAATTCACACTTAATTCAACATGCTGGCTTCCTATACCACGTTAAATAATGAAATACAATACAAAACACTTTACCAGTTCTTATAGAATCTGCGTCTACAATCCTCAGACAAATGCTCAGCCCACACAGTTTTCAAAGCACGCATCCCATGAGGGGTCTCAATGTAACCAACAACTCCAACTACCACCATTGGTGGGGTCTCCAAAATTGTCACAGCCTCCACAATCTCCTTCTTGTTTACCTCTGTAACACAAATCTACAAGTTGGCATCTTAGGCAGAAAATGAAAATTCAATCAGAATTACACTATCCCAAAATGAAAGATCAGCATATCTGGCACTACAGCTTCAAAGTTTCTGCCACAATTCTGAAACCTGTCTTTACTAGATTCTTTGTTGTGTGTTGTGTTCTCTGCAACGTCGCTTATCCAAGCTCAACGCATCAGTGAACATTTCTGAACTTCAAAAGAGGGCCGATGTGTCAATAGTCCAGACAGATCACAATGCCATTTCTCATTCTCCAGTTGCTCTCACACCAATTAGCGAGCTCCTGACACCATAAAAGTCCACTGAACTGTAAAGAAAACGTACACTATTCCCACGACCAAAGGTCACATATACACATCAAGACACTGTAGTGCCTTAAAGAGGAAAACAATTCACAATTTCTTGCAGGCTGCTACACACAGCAACATCCTGAAGATATACTACAGGCAATGCAGAACATGTTTCTCTTCTGAAATTTGCAAAATTGGTGATCCCACAGTTTCCAGCACCCACTTAGCAAAGAACCTACTTACCTATTCCTCTGCAAGACATGACCTCGCTTACACTATTTNATTCTGCTGCATGACCTACAGTCCCTCTTCAAGCTTCATTTCACACTGTACAACAGTTCCTACCAGTTCATAAAATTAAAATGGGAATTTCATGGAACAGCAAAGCTATGTATCATATGTGCAGTAGTCTATCCTCCATGTTCTGCACCACCACAACACATGTGTACATCTAAAAGTCAACATTTTAGCACAAAAATAGTTTATTCAAATCAGCATTTGAAATATCTTCATACATTTCTTCACCAATAAAACTGACAAGGCCATTCAGAAAGTAACCTCACTATTTTAGGCAACTAATGTAGCAGCAGGAGAGCCTGTACATGAGGTAGGGTCACAGGACTCATTGCCTTGTAAACCACCACATAACTGGCCACCTAATGTTTGTTCTTGTCTNCTAGAAAAGGCTACACAAAGGCCATTCAGAAAGTAACCTTACTATTTTAGGCAACTAATGTAGCAGGAGAGCCTGTACATGAGGTAGGGTCACAGGACTCATTGTCTTGTAAACCACCACATAACTGGCCACCTAATGTTTGTTCTTGTCTCTACAGTGAGTTGTGTCCTGTGACTGATAACACCAGCTGCTAAATTTGCACTGTTACTTCTTTCTTCACACTAAAAACACGGGTGCTGAATTATATGCAGCAGTTTAGGGCCAAATGTAATGAGCCTCTAAGGAAGTGTGTAGAATGTTCAAAGATGGGCAAACAAATGTACATGAAGAGCAAAGTGGTCGGCCATCTGTAGTGAGTGACCTTATTCAAAGTGTTAACCCAAAAATTTGTGAAAGACCATGATTCAGAATTTCTGAACTTTCATGCGAATTCCCACAAATTTCATGCACAGATCTTTACAGAGATTATCAGATAGGCTAGGCTATCACAAATTTCACGCACAGATCTCTACAGATTTTACAGGTAGATTAGGCTTCCAGAAGTTTTGTACAAGATGGGTTCCAAAAATGCTCATGTGTGCACAAAACGCAGGGAATAGCTTCAGCTTTGGCTTTCTTTACAGCGATACCACAAACATGGCAATGAATTTCTCAGTCACATGGAATGAGTAACGTGATGAAACCCGTTACTTGTGGATGCTGAAACTGAAGAGCAGCCAAAGTAGTGGATGCACATTCGCCAAACAAGCCAAAGAAGTTTACACAAACATCCGCTTGCCAGAAAACTGATGGCAACTGTTTTCTGGAACAGGAAATGAGTGCTGATGGTGGAATTAAAGCAACAAGGGGCCAGTTACACCAGAAGTGAACTGCATGCAAAACACTAAAAAAACTGTACAGCTATTCAGAGCAAAAGGCATTGAATGCCGACATCCATCATAGTGATCCTCCATGACAATGAGCAAACATACAGCTGCTCATACTGGTGCACTACTGGAGCATTTCAACTGGGCGTTGTTTGACCACTCCTTAGCCTTGATCTCGTTCTGAGCCAACTACCAGCTCCTTCCCTGCTTGAAGAACTGGTTGACAGCACTTCAACAATAATGAGTTGATGGAAGGTGTAGAAACATGGCTGAGCTTGAAGGAAGCACACGTCTTTGACGCTTGCAAAAAAAAGAAATGTATTCCCAATATGATACATGCTTCAATTCCAGCACCGACTACGCTGAAAAGTAGATGTGTATATATACATATATATTTTGTTTTTTCTCACTGCATGTTTTATTAACAGCTCATAGAGGTTACTTTCCTAATAGCACTCATTATGTCATGTAATTCAGCCCAAATAAATACAAACTTTTGTTGTGCTATATGAATAGTGTAACAGGCATGGTTTTTCTCCCTGGTCACTGCCCAATGGACTACAGAAAGTTCATGGAATATGCCGTTCCTCCACTCATCCCTACTGACATAGGGGGCAGAGTTGCTCTCCGATACTGCAACTAGGACTATACTGCATAAAAGGCAGCTCCAGGGTTGCTATGGACTTTCAGCTCACTGGCAAACCAGGAACATAAAGCCCATGTATCAGCTCTGATGACTTCTAACTATGAATTGATGTCCAATGAACAAAAGCAGTTCAATCTAACACTGATCAAGATTTTTAATTCCATTTAACCCACTGTGATGTACAATCTGCAAGACATGGTCAGCCATTATCAACAGCCATACATCCCTGCGGCATCTCAACTTCACCCGTATTAAACGCTTAACTACTTGATGGTCAATAGTAGAGTGAATTTACTTACCGTCTACACAACACGTTTTTATTATCACATTATCACTACATGTTTCGACCTTAAGAGGTCATCTTCAGGTGTATGAACACGGCTTTATTACACGCGGTCACATTCACTTTTCACTCATTCGACCTTGTATCTTTTTCAGACTTACGCTCACTAATATATCAAGTTCTATTTATAAAACACAGGTTAAAACTATTATTCTAATTTACTATACCTAGAAAAGGAAAGATGTTGAACACACTAGAAAGCTTCCACATATATGAATTAACTAAGAAAAATCTACAAATGAATGAAGCTTAACTGATAGCTATAACCCAATTTATGATATCTTAATAAAAACAAAATCAGCAAGAACTATAATATATCCCAGAACCACCTACACATCTTCACAGAACACCACCCCTACCCCACAGCCCACCCCCCACTAATACCACACAGGAACCAACTGAACAAGCAAGACACGTCAGTACCCATCACGACAACGATCGTAACAGATCCAGCAACATCAAAGAACGCGGAAGAACAGTAAGACCTCACAAACAAGTGAAAGTGTGACCAATAACATAACTTGAACCTCAATTCACGAACTTTTAACAATAATAATAATTAAACTAGCTTTTAAAAGAACTAGATACAGTTGTGAAAGTAAAATGAGACCAAAAAACAAGTGAAAGTGTAACCAGTGACATGAATTGAACCTCGATTCACGCACTTTTACTTAGAATTATAATTTTAACCTGTGTTTTATAAATAGAACTCGATATATTAGTAAGTCTGAAAACATACAAGGTCGAATGAGTGAAAAGTGAATGTGACTGCGTGTAATAATAGTCATGTTCATACACCTGAAGATGACCTCTTAATGTCGAAACACATAGTGATAATGTGATAACAAAACACATGTCGTGTAGACCGTAAGTTCACTCTACTATTGATTAAACACACAACAGGATGCAAGAAACGATTAAAACTGCTTGGATAGTCTTTTCATGAGTAAGAAAAGCATATTGCTTATTAATATACACCAAACAAGATATGAATTTCCCATATAAATGTAACTTCAATGGGGTAAGAGACAACCTCAATTCATACTAAACCAACAGCTCAAACAGTTTTTAAATTTCCATACAGAACTCCCTACAACCGAACATTCTGTAATCTTCCTGCATCAATAACCACAAAATGCTAAATTTGTAATAATGGTACAAAGGATTAACAGTTCATCACAAGAGGTTAGGCTCCTTTACATATATCGGTGTAATTCCAAGATGGGATAGGACATTATGTAAGGAATCAGTTAACCCTTTCCAGTCAAAGGTTGATATATTATCAACTAAGTTTGTTTTATATTTCTGCAGTCATATTTTGAGCATATGTCAATAGTTGGCCCTGTAGACTATCCCAACATATGCTTGAATCTTTTGTCTGCCTCCTTCTTCCATCTGGAAGTCATAATTTGAACTTCTTGAGGAATGAATGCCATTTATACATTATGCCATGTCACATGTTACTAGCATGCTTTTACATCAAGAGGCCCTCTAGATTGAAGAAACTAGATATAATACCTTGTGTGGTGCAGATGAAGGATCTAGTAATGAAAAACTCAATATTGACTATCATGAGATTAATTTGGAAATTGAAGGACAAACTGTGAGTGAAGAATCAAGCAACAAAATGTCAGAGCGAAATAAGTGTTGTTGCATGTTGATGCACATGACAATGGGCAATGGTGCTGGTTGGGAAATGATGCAACTGAATAAAGCAATTTCCAAAAAATTCTATGCTAGGTAATGATGCAACAGAATAAAGCAATTTCCAAAAAATTCTATGCTAGGTAATAACACTGTAATAGATGAATCAACAGTTGGGTTCAAGCGCCAAAGTGGGGAAACAGATTTGCATTGACTGGAAGTGACACTCATGTTCACAGTGTAATTCCAAATTATTGAAAACTGACAGGCATTGTGTTAACTTACCATGCTCTGAAAAACCGTTCATTTCAAGAATAGTTCTTTCCTTGATATACTCAGTGCGCCTGGTATTGAATACTACCCCCATTTCACTGACATATTATAGCAGTGCTGCCCAAGAATTTGACCATCAAAAATGTCAAGTACACTACAACTTTATATGCCCTTCTTGCACAAACTTTTCATGCAAAATAGTTCACTTAATGGCTCGGCAGGCATCTAAAAACCCGACAGCTCAGCTATGGAGATTTCTCTAAACGCAACAACTGGAAAGGGTTAAGTAACATTTAAAAACACGACATGATTGATGGTTATGCCTACAATAGAGCTGACCAGTCCATAAACAACTCGGAGAAACTATGTCCTATTTTAGCACCCTGTTGCACTGATTCACATTCATAATGTGTATGTATTAACAGTCTTCAAGTGCATACAATCCCATTTACCACTTCTACACTACATGTTTTGGCAGTATGCTGCCATCTTCAGGTGTATCGATCAGTCAACTATTTCACTGCTTGCCTTTATATGTAATTTACAAATATTAAATATATATACAGTAGAACTTGGTTATAACGTCATCAAAGGGACCTAAAAATAGTGTCGTTATAAACGAACGTCGTCGTAACCGAAATGNTACTCACCAAATTACAGTAGATTACATCAATTGTTGTGCCTTACTGTACCTAGATACGAGTACAGTAATCAGTTATCTTCATCTGTTTCCTGTTACTTGCCCAATACACACTTTCTAAATTACGTTCAATGTCCATATCAGAGAAATTCAGGAATGAAAATGACGTTACATACGAGGTTGATGCATTTGTGCATGTCGTACTAAGCAAGGCATAAAAACAGTTGCTTTATGAGGAATTAGTTCGTACCATTGAATATTTGACGCAATAGACAAGGTGTCGCAGAAACTGAAGTTGCTATAACCAAGTTTTACTGTGTATATATATATATATATAAGGACATATACAAATTTAATATTATTTGTAAACGACATATAAAGGCAAGCAGTGAAATAGTCAACGGAGCGATACACCTGAAGATGGCAGCATACTGCCGAAACATGTAGTGTAGAAGTGGTAGATGGGATTGTATGCACTTGAAGACTTAATATATACAAATTATGAAACTCAGAGAAAATTAATGAATACATTTTTAAACAAAAGTGTAAAAAGGATAACTGGGAAAAAATTTCAATAAAGGCTATGGCCGGAATTTGTCTACAGGCAGCGAGGAAAATGACACATGCATTAGCGAGCAGTGCCACTAGCCATGTTTCAGGACAAATACTTCGCAAAATTCTGACACATTACGGCTCAAGATCCTTTTAGATGGAGACAGTAAGAATATGAAATGCTGGCAATATGGCTCTCTTTTTAAGTCACCAAAATACAGGACCAACACCACATTATCAACCCTATATATGCATATGCACCTATACTGTTAAAAACCAGATCTACACTGAATTCCCACCTAAGCATTTAAGTTATAGGATGGACCAGATAGTACAGAACCTAAGTCAAATTCATTACAATTTTTGGCCCCAAAATATAGCTGACTGCAACTATTGCACTGAGCCTGTGAAGCCAAATATGAACATGGAGACAAATATGGCAGATATTAAATCAATACAGGGAAAGTTAACATGTCCATGACAAATATTCCCATTCATCATTCCCTATTAAGATTTATTTTTTTACTTTAGTAATATTACTATGGAGTGAAGAAATGGTAACTGTCTTGCAATGTGACACTGTGGGCACCAACATTTTCGAGAGGCCTGCAGCCTCCACTTTCTACATTGTAGATGCAATCTATCTACCACACTGAAGAGTCACATCGAAGAAGACAGTAATATTGTCACCATTTGCATTATGTGCAACAAAATGGCCACAGCCCAAAGGACTATACAAATCACTGACGTGCCTATTTTCCACTCCACTCACGGGGCAAAATTACTTTACTTCCTAACAAGGACTAAATTATACAAAATGAAGAACCCACAGTGCACCAGGCTAAGGCCAACTGAACCAAACAAAAACTTGACCACCATTACTTTCGAAATACTTATCCCACTTACTTGATCCAGGTCTATCTGCTTCACGAACCACATGGGTCATTCCTGCTTTATAACCAATAAATGCAGTCAAATGGACAGGCTTTGATGGATCATCTTTCGGGAAAGCCTTCACTTTACCACGATGTCTTTGGGCCCGTTTCTTGGGATAGAATCCCATGGATCCATGACGGGGGGCGCTGAATTTTCGGTGAGACTAGAAATTAGAATGACTTCGTAACACTAAGCGTCCTTACAAAACAGGAAATGCTATTTCTCAAAATGCCGTCATGCCCAATTCTCAACCATATTACTTTGTGCCACATGCTCCTAAATATGAACCTAGGGCAAAAAAAGAACGGTAACAAGCTGCTCTTCTGCCATAAGTGACCGTTATCTTTCTTGCCTATTACAGTAACCTATGGTTGAAAAGGCTGTCACAAACTACCTCTCTGCAATATCCCTACTACCGAAACCTCTCATTCTAGGCCATGTGCTCCAGGATATTACATTAACCTACAGCTGAAAACGCGTTACACATAATCTAGCCATGCTCTAACCGCCATACTTGGCCCTTTACTACGCCACGTGTCACTCAGTACAACCTCCTTTTGCTTCTCATGTCCTAAATCTATAAACGAATTTGGTAATCGTTTAAATTTATCATACTCTATTTGTAATCGTTTAACAGGCTGTGTTCAACGAACTCTAATATAAACCCTTATGGACAACTGCCCGTTTCCAACCTAAGACCCACTGCAATAAAACCTATTTTCGAAATATGAGGCATTAAATATTAACAGGATATTACATTAACCTGCAGCTGAAAACGTGTTACACGTAATCTACCCATGCTCTAACCGCCATACTTGGCCCCTTACCACGCCACGTGTAACTCAGTACCCCCTCCCTTTGCTTCTCATGTCCGAAATCTATAAACGAATTTGGTAATCGTTTAAATTTATCATACTCTTAACGAATTTTGTAATCGCTTAACAGGCTGTGCTCAACGAACTCAATTA
Source organism: Cryptotermes secundus (assembly GCF_002891405.2). NCBI lineage: Eukaryota > Metazoa > Arthropoda > Insecta > Blattodea > Kalotermitidae > Cryptotermes > Cryptotermes secundus. The sequence goes on from NW_019720162.1 coordinate 1,879,654, forward strand.
TAAACCCTTATGAACTGCCCGTTTCCAACTTAAGACCTACTGCAATGCAACCTATTACGAAGTTTTTTTCGAAACACTAAGCATTAAATATTAAACTTCAGCGAATCCTAGACATCACTATCAACATAATGCACCTACAGAACACTCCGGAACAGCTTCAGGGGAGGAAAAATTTGCTAACTTCGCCACTTGCGGAAACCGTACCACTAGTAAAATTACGAATTATGAAATATAGCTCTACTATTTACTGCGGCACAATAAATCGTTACTATAAATTCGAAATAACTATCATAACATATTTAATGAAATACATGATTGAAACGGATACGTCCACAGACACAACTTACCATAGCGACGTACAAAGGAGAAAGATCTTCGTCCTGCTTCTGCCACGTATAAACTACATGCAGATATGTAACTCAATGCTATTGGCGGCCGCCGCATGACGTCATGTTTCTTCTGAGCGCAGCCATCGACGACATGGAGGCCATGGATCACTGATGGTCGGCCTCAATCGCAGGTAGGTAGCGTAGGTACGCTGTGGTGATCCGTGGCCACAACTTCGAATTTTTCTTCCATGTAGGGGCCTGAAAGCGATCAATAAGTGTTAATATTTCGACAATGAGAATAATATTGGCCTGTACGGTTAATACTTATGTAACTGTCAATACAAAATGTTGACGAAACCTTGATCGATCAGTTTCAAAACACAGTCACAGGAGCAAGACACAACACAAAGCACAATACACACATGAAAATAGGAAGAATACTCCGATAGAAGAAGATAGGTGTGACTTGCGTATTGAGATACGACATAAGGATGACAAATCCTGAATAGTTTTAATATTTAAAATTTATCATTATATATGACGAATATATATTTTAGTTATTTTAATAGTTGGACGAGAAGTCCTATGCGGTGCGGATGTGTATATGTCGTTGCTCCGAAGAGCAGTGTTTGTAGTTACGTAGACTTAAAGTCTAAGTGGGCATAGTGAGTGAATCATTACGTGAACTATATATCGGGGTGTTCAATCTTGTTTATATTCTCGATAATCCATGATAAAAGTGGAACAATCCTCTAGTGCATAGTACTATATAAGTGCATGGCCTATGCCCACAACTATATACATTCACCACCATCAAACATTAATGATTACACAGATCAAAATATACCATCTTCATATATAAACATGCCGATACTCACATCATACACGCAGCCGCCTGCAACTCAACAAGGAGTCTCTCAGAATCCCATCATGTATTGTAGTCAACCTCAACAGAACGTGCAAATGACCAGCCAAATGCAGTATTATAATCACAATTTTCCAGCTCTACCCAAACAAGGAAACGACTGGCAAACTGTTCCACGCGCCAGGAAGAGAGCGAGAGATCATGAAGTGAACGACTACTGGCTCGGAGAGGCAGTGTCAACTAGTAACAGGTACCGTGCCCTCTCAGAAGAAGAAATGGACTCAGTACAAGAAGACAGTTCAAAAACCAGGGAACCTAAACCCCCTCCTATATTCATCGCAGGTATTAAAAACATCAAAACTCTGAGTTCATCATACACGCAGCCCCCTGCAACTCAACAAGGTGTCTCTCAGAATCCCATCATGTATTGTAGTCAACCTCAACAGAACGTTCAAATGACCAGCCAAATGCAGTATTATAATCACAATTTTCCAGCTCTACCCAAACAAGGAAACGACTGGCAAACTGTTCCACGCGCCAGGAAGAGAGCGAGAGATCATGAAGTGAACGACTACTGGCTCGGAGAGGCAGTGTCAACTAGTAACAGGTACCGTGCCCTCTCAGAAGAAGAAATGGACTCAGTACAAGAAGACAGTTCAAAAACCAGGGAACCTAAACCCCCTCCTATATTCATCGCAGGTGTCAAAAACATCAAACCTCTAATCGAATTACTTGATGAGATAGCAAATCAAAAATATAACATCAAAACTCTGAGCTCTGATCAAGTCAAAGTACAGCCCTTAGAAAGTACAGTTTACAGTACGATCCTAAAATCCCTAATTGACAAAAAAACTGAATTTTACTCATATAAACCAAAACAAGATAGAAGCTTTAGAGTAGTCTTAAAAAATGTCCATCCGACAACAGACTTAAATGAGATTAAAACTAGTATTGAATCAAAAGGCCATGAAGTTACCGACATCTGGAACGTAAAACAAAGAAAGACTAAAAATCCTTTAACAATATTCTATGTGGACCTAAAGCCGAAGGCTAATAATAAGGAAATATATAAAATAAAGTTACTCATGAATACTTGTGTCCAATTTGAAGCACCATATGCTAAACGAGAGATACCTCAGTGCACGAGATGCCAAAGATATGGCCACACAAAGAATTATTGCTATAACAACCCTCGATGCGTTAAATGCGCAGAAAATCATTTGACCAGTGATTGTCCCAGGAAAACAAGAGACGAAGAGGTCCGCTGCGTAAACTGTAACGAGCATCACCCTGCAAACTATAGGGGATGCATGATACACAAACAGCTGCAGCAAAAGATATACCCAGCGATGCGAGAACGAATAAAATCACCAACAAAAACTACACTACAGGGAGCAACATTTGCCCAAGTTCTTAAACAACATATACAACCCACACAAACGATCCCTGAAGTCAATCAATACAATGCCTCAGTAATGACACAACCAGCCACTGAACTGGCAGAACTAACTCAAATGATGAAAAAGCTAATGGAACAGTTGGGCACAATGTTAAACCTTCTCACAACGCTCATAACTAAAATTGCTTAATGGCGGTACAAATTCTCCAAATCGGAGTGTGGAATGCCAATGGGCTGTCACAACACGCACAGGAACTCAAAATATTCTTACAAAACAACTGCATTGACATCATGCTGATTTCTGAAGCACACTTCACTGACAGGACTCATCTCAAATTACCAAACTACAATATATATCATACACAACACCCAGATGGCACTGCAGACGCAGGCACTGCAGTAATTATCAGAAGAAACATTCAGCACTACGAAAGAATGGAGTACAAACAAGAAAATATTCAAGCTACCAGTGTAACCGTTCAAAACTATGCCGGTGATCTAACCTTCTCTGCAATCTATTGCCCACCAAAACATAATAACAACCGTAAGGACTATGAAAAATTCTTCAGAACACTGGGCAATAGGTTTATAGTAGCTGGTGATTTTAACGCCAAGCATACAGCGTGGGGATCACGAATCACTAATACTAAAGGGAGAGAGCTGCTGACCGCTCTGGGAAACAATAACCTAAGTTATTTATCCACGGGGCAACCGACATACTGGCCCACTGACACCAAGAAAATACCAGATCTGCTCGATTTCTGTGTAATCAAAGGAATCCAGATGAAACGATTCTCGATAGAATCATCCTTAGACCTTTCCTCAGATCACACCCCACTTCTAGTAACCCTCTATTCACACATAATTGAAAAAGAAAAAGGGCCGTCACTGTATAACAAGCGTACAAACTGGAATTATTTCAGAGAAAAATTGGACGAAATAATTGCTATAGATATTCCACTAAAAACTGCAATGGATATTGAAACAGCAGTTGAAAACCTAACTAAAGCCATTCAAACTGCAGCATGGCATGCTACACCTATCCAACAGCACACCCATTACAAGGAGGAATGTCCAGTTATTGTAAAACAAAAGATAGCTGAAAAAAGAAAAGCAAGAAAAAGGTGGCAGTTAACACGAGCACAGCCGGACAAACAAAAGCTTAATAAACTTACAAAAGACCTTAAAAGCTTGCTACAGAAACTAAAAGATGATTCCGTACAGACGTATCTGGCTGGTTTAACTGCCACCACGGCAACAGATTATTCGCTATGGAAGGCAACNAAGAAGCGATGAACAAAAGGCCATGGCATTTGCCAAGCATTTGCAAAATGTATTTCTCCCCAATGACATCGAAAGTACCCTAAAAGACCAGCAGGCAATCAATAGGGTCCTTGCAGCACCACATCAGATGGCCCCACCCATAAAAAAAATTCAAAATTAAAGAAGTCAGACAAGTCATACAAAAAGAAATCAACGCAAATAAAGCGCCTGGGTATGACATAACTACAGGGAAGGTCCTACAGGAAGTCTCTGAAAAGTGTTTTCACGTAATCACGATGATTTTTAATTCAGTGTTGAGAGTGGAGCACTTCCCCATTCAATGGAAAATAGTGCAAATCATCATGGTTCCTAAACCGGCAAAAAATCCCAGAGAGATTGCATTGTATAGACCTATAAGTCTTCTACCAGTCCTTTCAAAAGTCTTAGAAAAACTCTTGCTGAAATGCCTCATACCAATCTTAGAAGAACAGAAATTAATACCAAGCCATCCGTTTGGTTTCAGAAGCAAGCACGGTACTAGTGAACAGGTACATAGAGTAGTGAAAGAAGCCTCCATTGCCCTAGAAGAAAAGAAGTTCTGTACAGCAGCCTTTCTCGATATTAGCCAAGCATTTGACAAGGTGTGGCACCAGGGACTCTGTTACAAACTAAAGTCAAATCTGCCCCATAATATGTTCTCCATCTTAAAATCTTACCTTACGCAAAGATATTTCTTCGTCAAACATGAAGATTTCTACACTGAAATCTACCCTATACTAGCTGGGGTACCTCAAGGCAGCGTACTAGGCCCGCTACTATACCTCCTTTACACTGCAGACCTACCTACTACCGAAATGACCATGACTGCAACATATGCTGATGACACCGCTGTTTTAGCAACCCATACGGATCCTGCTACGGCATCTAGATGTCTTCAAGAAAACCTACATGACATGCAAAAATGGCTAAGAAAGTGGAAGATCAAAGTCAATGAGAGCAAATCGGTCCAGGTAACATTTACTATGAAAAAAGGACAATGCCCGCCAGTTACACTAAATGACTCACAACTACCACAAGCAGATGAAGCCAAGTATCTTGGCATACATTTAGATCGCCGGCTAACATGGCGGAAACATATCTTCAGCAAAAGAAAACAATTGGGCCTGAAAACTAGGCAATTGTACTGGATAATCGGACGAAGATCACAACTATCTCTTAATAGCAAACTCCTACTCTACAAGGCAATACTCAAACCTATATGGACGTATGGAACATCACTGTGGGGAACAGCCAGCAATTCAAACCTGGAAATACTACAACGATTTCAGAACAAGATTCTCAGAGAAATAGTTGATGCGCCCTGGTATGTGCCCAATACAGTGTTACATAAGGACTTAAGTGTATCTACAGTGCGAGAAGAAATTAAAAAGTGTAGTGCTAAGTACAGTCGGAGACTACAAGTACATCCAAACGAACTCGCAGCCTCACTACTAACCCATGAAGATGAAGTTAGGAGATTAAAAAGATTCAAGCCGTCAGACCTATCTGATAGATTTAGCTAGTTTTAAGTGTATACATGCCACAAATCTTAAGGCATCTACTGGGATAGCCTTATTAACACTGTTAATGACATAGTTACCTCAGTCACCAAAAGTGCTCATTGTCCTTAATTGGACAGATTGTATGAATCTATCTCAAATAAAATAAAAAAGTTATTTTAGTATAAAGACAACAGGTCATGCAATGAAGTAGTTCGACATACATAGAAAAGCACCGGAAGATGGCACTTTAGTGCTGAAACATGTAGTGGAAGAGAGAAGAGTAAGACGGTCAGAATAAATCATGGACAGTTTCAAAACAATTACGTATTAAACCATTAAATGTTGATCGTGTTACATTTTCATTGATTACATATTTTCAGCATTGCATCCGCCACCAGGGAGAATACCGACAGGAAAAATGATGTACATGATTGTTATAGGTTAGAGGGAATCTCATTAAATAATTATCAAAGGAGGACTGTTGCTGCCTAGAATGAATTGCAAGGCATTTTCATAGAAATGAAAAGTCGTGACAGAAAAGATAAACTTATTAACATCCATTTGTAGGAAGGCAACAGAAAATAAACGTATAGATTTTTTCTAGTTTCATTGTTCTGCCCCATTACTAGGGAAGCTACGAATTTTAATAATACCTCAAAGACTGAAACAATAGCGCAATATACTCGTATACAGTAAAACCTATCTTAAACGGAATCTCAAAGGTCCAGAACATTTTTCCGCTGAAGCCTGGTTTCGGTTTAATGAAGGTATACTATAATAATTAAACCAGGACATGCATGCACTTGAGACAAAATAAAACACTATACTCATTAATTTATTCACACTATAATCACTGAACACATGCAAACATTAAAATGAACAGACAAAAATTTCAGTAGTCACTTTTCATAATTTTACCAGAACTCGAGTATAGGACCCGTATTATTATTTTCAATTGCAGAAAATAAGTGTATGAAATTAAAAAAAAAATGCAAATATGCATTACATCGGACGAACATACACATGTAAGATGATGATGTGAGCAACTAATCAACCATAATACGTTTCCTCGGTGTGCGCCTGCTACTCTGGAAACCAGTTGCTTGCTTGAAGTCCGCGACATTTCTCGGAAATTTCGGTTGCCAGTTTCCTTGGTGTGCCCTCAGCCTAAAACTTACAAATTGAACCAGTACTTTCTTGCCTGCTACTCTGGAAACCAGTTGCTTGCTTGAAATCCGCGACATTTCTCGGAAATTTCGGTTGCCAGTTTCCTTGGTGTGCCCTCAGCCTAAAACTTACAAACAGAACCAGTACTTTCTTATTTCTTCCAGTCTTACATTTAGTTAGTTACATACTTTGGTATTTAAAGTGTTGTTTTTACACAGCTCGCCACGAACAAACACAGGACGATATCAAATAACCTCCTCAAGAAAAACAGGCAGCACAAGTTCAGCCCCCGTCAAGAAAGGCCAAAGAGAAGGGACACGGACCTATTTGGTTTATAAATTTTAACTTAAATAACAAAAGTTTTAAAAACTTTAATACACCAAGACAGCTGCTGTAGTTGTGAAAACTTTGGATTTTGTATATATTGTGCATTACAAACATTGTATGTGTATATATTTTAACATTCAGAACACTCATTCTAATAGTGGTTTCCAGAGAGTATTGATGTCCCTCTGATGATGGTCTATAGGGACCGATACATGTAAGGGTGTTAAGAATTTAAGTGGTAAAATCTTCCAACAGTCACACTGGACAGAGTTGTTTTATCTTTTGTGACACATTATTTGTTCGTTTTAATTTATTATGAAACACAAATAAACAGACACTCAGTAATCTAAAATATGTTTTTATTAAATTGATTTATACGTAAAATCCCCATTTTGGGAGCTCGAGTTGAACAAAAGCTATGAGACTGGCAGCACCAGTATTTTGGTAATTTCTAATGCAGGTGCCTGCACATATGACAATTCCTGGCCATCCATCAAGGTCACATAGTCCCAAGTTTGTGGAGCGCTGACATCATTCATCGACTGAGGGCATGGACTGGTGTGAACATCCTCCTTTGCCAACATCAGCAAACAATAAAACAATGCTTCCATCAACCCATCCCTAGGTAGTATGGAAAGTTACCAGTCTGCTTAGTCAAGGCTAAATAATACAAAAGAGAATTTTACGCAAAGCAGTAAAAAAAAAGTAAAGCTATCCTTGTAACAGGCCGTGAAGGCCCATAGGGTTGTGAGACGTTGAGGGTCTCACATTATCTAGACAATTGGCTCAAAGATGGCGGTAAGATTGTCAGCCTTACGCACCGGCCACACTTTACTCCCCAGGAAAATTATTTAACTAATTCCTGGTACTCATTTCTGTTAGAGACTCAGTCGACTTCTTATAAAGCTGAATATGATGAATATGAGAGATGTCAGTGTGAAAAGACTTGTAGGATGGTAAACAGTACATTAAAACAACCAAGGAAATCAAATCTTAATTTTATAAGACATTCCTGTACTCATTACATGGAAGTGGGGCTGGACTCACAAAGGGCCACTTTTTTGGTAAAACTGAACTGGCAGAAGAGGATATTTCAAAACAATACTAAACTGTATGTGGCTCAATATGTGTTCAATAATTGGAATAGATGATTACAACAAAATGGTCAACCTCTTCAATGGAATGGACACTTATTGGGTACCTAAAAACTGCACTTTAGTTAGAAACCAAATGAATCATACAGGACTGAAAAAAATGCCAAAAATTGTAGAAGGCATTTTAGAGACCTGGCAAAAAACACATTACAAATTGTGCGACATATACCACTATAGCAAGTGTCACATAATTTCGAACAAGGCCAAGAGCACCAAAAGTAACCTTGAATGTGCAGAAGAAAAATTTAGACAAGGGGGTGGGTTGCAGGAATGCGGGGAATGCGTGGCCTTGTTCGAAGTTACGTGACACTGTCTCTACCATTCTCTCATGTCCATTTCCATCTTCACTTCTAGTAGCCACATCCAACATATTGACTGCAAGTGGACTTAAAATACCAATGTTCTACACACCGCACTGCATCAAAATTTCCATTAAGTTCCAAAATTAATTTGAAATTACTCTGGTATCAGTGTAATAATGAGGGAATGTTAGTATTTGGCTGTCATGCAAACAAAAATTAAAATCAAAATAATAATATTCCTTCATTCTGAAAGGCAATAACTAAGATTTGGGTGAAGCTGCACCATAGCACAAGCGGTTAGTCTCTGGCTTTCCACCATGGCGGCCCAGGTTCGATCCCAGGTCTGGTCAAGTGGTATTTGTGGTGGACAAAGTGGCTCTGGGGCAGGTTTCTCCGAGTACTTCGGTTTCCCTTGTCAATCTTCATTCCACCAATTGCTCCACAATCACCCTCGCCTATCATCTGGGACTGGTACAATAGGCCAGAAGTGGCTGCAGTTCAAGGGACTTACTCCCACCCCACTAGCAATAAAAAAAAAGGATTTGGGTGACAGCATAAAATTTTTAGTCACCTGGAAAATTTCCTCCCATCCAACAGGAAAAGGTAAACAGTTCAGAAGATGGCTATGAAGTCAGAAAAGACAGAAAATACATGGGGAAACACGCAAAACCAACTGCAACATACTCAACAAACATAAACCAAACATGTGGTTAAACACAAAGGCATGACGTAACATAACTTGAATGACACATTTAGAAGCATCTAATATTTCAAAAAGAAAGCAGTGCAGACTCCTTGAACACATCCTGTACTTATGATGATGACTGGTTAGATCAAAACATGTTGTGAAGTATAGCAGAAAGAAGAAACATAGAACCTTACGGGATTCTCACTGAGTTGCACAACGACAGATAAGAATGAAAACAGTATTCAAGAAACAGACAGAGTAAAACCTCAGACACGTCCAACACCAAAAATTTGATAAAAATCTGTTTTCACTAAACATGCATTAGACTTTGAATATAGCCATGCAAAATCTTTAAGACCTATATGCATTTCTGTGCCCATCTTGAGGGTGACAGTTTAAACAGCTATCAGTTCAAGAGGTGACTTAAGCAAAACGGGTAGAAAAAATTAAACACACAAGTTCTGCTCAGTGCATTTCTTCAGATCTGCAAATAGTTAAACAAAAAAAAATTCTTTTGCTGACTCATTCCATGCAACTCGAGATCTGGACAATATTCATATGAAATATTCTATATTAGAAGTCTAGGAATAAATGTTTGAAAGTTTGAATACTTGCGACCTAATATCAGCATCTGAACAGTTGGATATATTTTGGAAGAATAAAAAGGGAAGGAGGGAGAAAATTGAGACTTTCACAAAAAATTAATGTGCAAGTTCAAATTCTCAACCATATTAATCCCATAATAAATTTAATTTAAGGTCATACATGGAATTTTTTCATTTGTATCACCAGCTGCCAATCAAACATTATATAAAAAACTTAAGTAATTTTAACAAAATAAAAGGATCGCCATTAGAAGTTTTGTGCACTACGAGTACATTATGGAATACAGTGCTTCCACTCTTACTTGACCTGATATAATTTGCATCAAAGTTACTCTCCTGCAAGTTATTCTCAGAAGATTCAACATGCAACTGATATGAAATAACATTGGATTTCACTTAATCACTTTCCTTGCTGTTTTAAAGTTCTTTACATCTGGAACAATTTAAAAAATACATTAATTTCTTATCTTACTTACTTACTCACTCATGGAGCTGAGCCCTTCTGGAGGAGCCGCAAATTCTGCAGCTACTCAAGAATTTCCCAACATTTTATGGAACCCGAAAGTTGATCACCGTGTTCACATGAGCCTTCCACTGGTCCCTATCCTGAGCCAGATCTATCCAATCAATACCATCCCATCCTATCTCTCTAAGATCCAATATTGTCCACACACCTACGCCTTGGTCTTCCCTGTGGTCTCTTTCGTTCTGGCCTTCCCACCAATATCCTATAGCCATTCGTCTCCCCCATTCGTGCTACATGACCTGCCCACCTCATCCTCCTTGACTTGATCATTCTAATTATACTTTGAGAAGAGTACAAGTTAAGAAACTCCTCATTATGCAGTTTTCTCCAACCTCCTGTCACTTCATCTCTCTTCCTTCCAAATATTCTCCTCCACACCCTGTTCTCAAACACCCTCAGTCTATGTTCCTCCCTTAATGTCAGAGACCAAGTTTCACACCCATACAGAACCACAGGCAAAATTATAGTTTTGTATATTCTAATCTTTATGTTTTTAGACAACAGACAAGAAGACAAAAGGTTCTGGACAGAATGATAGCAAGCATTACCCAAGTTCAATCGCCTCTTAATTTCCTCCTGAATCAGGTTTCGATCTGTTATCGTTGTTCCCAAATGTCTGAACTGTGCCACATTTTCAAAACATCTCTTTCCTAACTTTACGTCATGATTTTGCCCTGCATTTTGGTGGTGAGACAGTAACATATACTTAGTTTTCACTGTGTTTACTTCTAGACTAACCTCTTTACTTGCGTCAATTAAAGTTTGTGTGTTTTTCTTTATGGTATCTACATTATCAGCCAGTAGATTCACATCATCGGCATAGAACAACAGCTGATGTGTCACGTTTAATTTCAGTCCCACCTCGTTTCCCTGGATCTCCCTAATGGCATATTCTAAGGCAAAGTTGAAAAGGAGTGGCGATAAAGCATCTCCTTGTTTTAGACCATTCTGGATAGAAAATTTATCAGACAAATGTTTACCTATACGGACTTTATTATACGTTTCGTTTAAACACATTTTAATCAACCTAACTACTTTCATGGGTATCCCAAACTCTATCAGAATATTGTAAAATACTTCCCTCCTAACTGAATCGTAGGCTTTCTTGAAGTCTATGAATAGCTGATGTACTGTCTCATCGTACTCCCATTTTTTCTCCAATATCTGACGAATGCAAAAGATTTGATCTGTAGTTGATCTGTTACGTCGAAACCCACACTGATGATCCCCAATAATTTCATCTATATAGGGACTTCAATTATTCAGTTATTCAGTATAGAGGGAGTGGCTTTACCCATGCACCGTGACTAATAGTCTATTGCATGTCCACCTTTAATTTCTACTGTCGCCATACCCTACCAATATTGGTGCCCGCTATCTCCCCTCTCTGCCAGCGAGGTCGGCCCTCTACTGGCAGTGATACCCAATTACTCTCCCCTTTCTGCCAGCAAGGTCAGCCCTCTACTGGCATTGATAACCGATAACTTCTCCATCTAACAGAGGCACTGGAAACTACTTGGGCGGGAAACTTTTTGCCTAATTTTGCTCAGAGGTCTCCTAGAGACATGAGGATCTTTTGCGTGCCGTAAATCTACGACACGGGACCCACGGCTTAAAGTCCCTCCCGGAGGACTTGTTCCCTGAATTTTTCCGCCCCTAAAAATTCCACAACCTCCGCCGGGTTTGAACCCGCGTGACTTGAGTCATGAGGCAGGAACGTTACCCCTAGACTACGGAGGCTGCTTATATATGGACTTAACCCTGAAAGAAGAATATTGGACACAATTTTATATGAAGTTGATAGCTGTGATATCCCCTGATAAGTACTGCAGTCAGTTTTATCACCCTTCTTGTGAACTGGTACAACAATAAACTCCTTCCACTGATCAGGCAATTTTTCCTTATGCCAAATAGAAGTAATTAGATTGTGGATCTTAGAACATAATATTTCGCCTCCTGCTTAAATAACTTCTGCCGGAATTTGATCACTACCTGGCAATTTATATCGTTTCAATTTTGCAATAGCACTTTCAAACTCAAAAGGGCTAGGATCAGGTATTAACGGCTCAGCTGTATCAATTTCTGTCTGCCTAACATCACTGACCCTATGTACATTCAATAACTGAGAGAAGTAGTTCCTCCACCTATTCAAAATGTTGTGGGAATCTGCAAGCCGATCACCATTCTCATCCTTCACTAAGTTACTGCTAGGCTGGTAACACCTCCTAAAGTCATTTATACCTCTATACAGGTCTCTAATATTCTTGTTCTTACTGTTCATTGCAAGCTCATCAATTTTGTCTTTCAGATATTCCCTCTTTTTGTACCTGAAATGCCTGCTGGTTTCTCGTCTTATATTGTTCAGATTATCCCCATTTAACTCGCTTGGATCCTGTAACCATTGCAATTTGACCTGCTTTCTTTGATATAATAATTTTGAGCATCCTTCATCGAACCATGGCTTATGCTTCTTCGGTTCATAATAACCTAGACTCTCTTTGGCAGACATTTTTATATTCTCTCTAATAGTATCCCAAGTTCTATTAACATCCACCTCAGAGTCCAAGTTTTCCAAAGCCACAAACCTATTTAAGATTTCAACACGATACTCCTCTTTACCCTCTACCTCATTTAATTTCTCGAGACTGAACTCTCCAAATGAACTGTGTGTGTTGTTGGTCTGTTCACTGCCAGTCTTTCCCTAACCTTTGCCACCACCAGGTAGTGGTCAGTATCACAATCTGTTGCCCTGAATGATCGGATATCATGTATACTTGAGTACCACCTCCTATCTATCAAAATATGGTCTATTTCATTGTGTATCTTCCCATCAGGAGCTGTCCAAGTAAATTTATGGATGATATGATGTGGGAACATTGTACTTTTGACAGAAAGATTTTTAGATGTGGCAAAGTTTACTACTCTAACTCCATTATCATTACTAATTTCATGCAAACTCTCATTCCCAATTGTTGGTTTGAAAATGTCTTCCCTCCCTACTTTGGCATTGAAATTTCCTAACAAAATTTTCACAGGGTACTTCAGGAATTTACAAATACATGTTCTAGTTCTTCATACAATCTATCCTTTATGTCATCAATGTCTTCTGTTGGGGCGTGAACATTCATAACAATGATATCACACCGGCGACCTTTTACTATTATATATGATATCCTATCACTAACGAATTCTACCCTCTTAACTGCTGATATGATTCTCTTACTCGTATGTATGAAAAAACCTGTACCTAATTCATGATTTTCATCCCCCTTTCCATAGAAAAATGTACAGTTTCCTGCTGGTGTGATGCCACCTCCATCCCATCTGACCTCCTGTACTCCCGCTAAATCTAACTTATATTTTAAGAATTCTTCTGCCACTGCCCTGAGCGAACCTGCCCTATACAAACTTCGTACATTCCAAGTGCCAAATCTCATATCCATTTTCATTAGCTTAGGTTGTTTATCCAAGGAATCAGTCCAGGTCCGAGGCTTTGTGTTCATTTCCGTAACATAATGATTTTTACAGTGAGGAGTTGTTATCCCCATGCCCAACCGCCAAGCTGGAGGGCCACCCCTTGTCGACTGTCCGCGACTGCTTATTCAATATATTCACAGCTTCCCTCCAAAACTGGAGGGCTTCTCCTCCATCTGCAACCTGAGGACGCACCATGCCATGGTGACAGGGACCCACTTAACATGGCTTTAATTTCTTATCACCCAAATAATTTATAATCAAGATAAAGTTGTCCCTGTACTTGCTTAAGAGCTAATGCCATTAAGACATATGGGGGAGTGGAGGGACTGTTCCACAATAGTTGACTTTGGCACTGGATAGGGGTGAGTGGCAGGTCAGCTTCACGCACCGGCAGCTTAGCCTACTGGGGAAATAAGTGTCCAGTACCCACTGCACAGGAGACACTAGTGGGCCTCAGAGCCAGTCAGCATGCTTTCAACTAGAGAAAGATCTGTCATCCCTGCCCACAATTGA